>NW_011352327.1:0-1908 GCF_000735185.1 Notothenia coriiceps
CCCCCTCTTCTTACTCACTACCAACGCTAATGAAGGATCTGTCAGATACCTCTCTCTCCTCTCACTCTTTATCACTCCCCCTGCTCTTTTTCTCCTCTGATGTGAAGCCACTGGAATCATTGTCAGATTTGAGGTGATCGTCATGGCTGCCTAACCCTTCTCTCCCCCACTTCCTCTCCTCCTGTCTGCTCCTTTCCTTGTCCTCCTATGATTAAGTGGTCCAGAGCCCAGGGGGGTTCATCCATTGGTCTGCGTAGAGACAGGGTCATTAACACCGGCGAACTGCATCCGAAGAGAGGTGAGAGTCGTTATCTGTCTAGAGGAAAAGTTCAAATTGTAATATGAATTACGGATGTAGAACACCTGAGGTAATATTGGATTTTTAAAGCCAGTGGTGAAGTCCTTTTTCTGGGGTGAAGAGGCTGATTCCCGGCAGTTTGAGCTGGGGAGAACTTGCCTGTAACACACAAAAAAACATGTTTTCTTTCTAACATAAACGGTTATTTTGTGTTTTTTTTAAAATATTGAGTGTTCTTGTATTTTAATGTGTGGTTTTTGTTATTCATCGGGACTGTGGGAAACAGTATTTCGATCTTTCTGTGTGTACAAACATATTTTGAGATTGACAATAAAGTTGACTTTGACTTTGAAAAGACAGCAACTTTCTGGATTGTTTCTTGGATGTCACCTTTGTGGGAAATGTAAGGGAATGTAGTAGTAATGGCCTATCGTTTTCACATTCAACATTCAACCGGGAAAAGAAAATTACCAAAATGAAGAAATGCAACAAGTTAGGGCCTGTGTCCACTGCCCATGTTTGGCAGAAAGCCTCCCAGGGTTTCATCAGAAAAACACTCTCTAACCCTGACTATACAGCGATTAAAGTACTCATCTTCACCAACTGTTAATGGTGCCTAACAATACACAAAAATCCTGGTGTGCTCAAGGCTTCAGTACACTCGTAAAAGTGCACTGCAGATAGATTGAAAAGCATTTTAGCAGATTTAAGATTTCAGCTAATTTAAATTGACTCCTCTACTTCTCCAAGCAACTGTTAATGGTGCCAAGCAAAAATTAAAAGCTTCAGTACAATCGTGAAAAGCGAGTTCCACTGCAGATATCGAGAAAATACATGAATACGTTTTCAGCAGATTTAAGATTTCAGTTAGTTTAAATTGATTCCTCTACTTCTCCTGCTTATCTAGAAGGAGGAGGCTGAACTCAATCAGAATAATAAGATGATCCTAAACACCTTCTTCAACCTCTGCTGGTTTGATGCTACAGTGTGCTACTGAAATAGTAGATGTTGACCTCTGATGGGGGAAGTCGTCTCGAGACATTTACACTAACATCATTACATCGCCACCACCAGGAGAGAGGAGGAGAAGTGAAGAGGAGAAAGGGCCAAGGAAAGGAAAGAAGGGGTCATTAGAAGGAGAAGTGGTCATCTTGAAAAGTCTTCGGATCGATTTGAAACGTGAAAATGCGACGGGATTCTTTGGAAAGATTGATCGACAAAATCTACACACACACACACGCACGCACGCACGCACGCACACACACACAAACACACACACACACCCTGCTTGAAACGCCTCCATAGGACTCCTTTGTTTACTTCAGCAACATAATGACCTCACTATTTAACACCCAAGCTTCTAAGTTAACACATTGTACGTGATAGGCTAAGGGGCGGGACATCTCTAAGCTGTTGATCAATCACAACAGAGCCGGCCAGCTAACCAATCAGAGCAGACTGGGCTCAGGGTGCAGACAGAGGGTGAAAAGAGGTGCTGCAGTACAGGCAGTATGAGAACAATAAAGAGCTTTTTGAACATTAAAGCATGGAGACATGAAGTAGAGACACTGCATACTGATATACACCTGAACATCAGCAGGAGAGGACTC
>NW_011352328.1:0-2202 GCF_000735185.1 Notothenia coriiceps
AAAGAGTCCTCTCCTGCTGATGTTCAGGTGAATATCAGTATGTAGTGTCTCTACTTTAAAGAGTCCTCTCCTGCTGATGTTCAGGTGTATATCAGTATGTAGCGTCTCTACTTTAAAGAGTGCTCTCCTGCTGATGTTCAGGTGTATATCAGTATGTAGTGTCTCTACTTTAAAGAGTCCTCTCCTGCTGATGTTCAGGTGTATATCAGTATGTAGTGTCTCTACTTTAAAGAGTCCTCTCCTGCTGATGTTCAGGTGTATATCAGTATGTAGTGTCTCTACTTTAAAGAGTCCTCTCCTGCTGATGTTCAGGTGTATATCAGTATGTAGTGTCTCTACTTTAAAGAGTCCTCTCCTGCTGATGTTCAGGTGAATATCAGTATGTAGTGTCTCTACTTTAAAGAGTCCTCTCCTGCTGATGTTCAGGTGTATATCAGTATGTAGTGTCTCTACTTTAAAGAGTCCTCTCCTGCTGATGTTCAGGTGTATATCAGTATGTAGTGTCTCTACTTTAAAGAGTCCTCTCCTGCTGATGTTCAGGTGTATATCAGTATGTAGTGTCTCTACTTTAAAGAGTCCTCTCCTGCTGATGTTCAGGTGTATATCAGTATGTAGTGTCTCTACTTTAAAGAGTCCTCTCCTGCTGATGTTCAGGTGTATATCAGTATGTAGTGTCTCTACTTTAAAGAGTCCTCTCCTGCTGATGTTCAGGTGTATATCAGTATGTAGTGTCTCTACTTTAAAGAGTCCTCTCCTGCTGATGAACATTTTAGCATCACTGAGTATCACTGGTATTGATCAGATACCTTTCTACCCGTTCTAAGAAAGTCCTTAGAACTATGTCAAACATTAATCAAGGCCGAGGAATATTGGACTGAAATGATGCAAAGAGGGTAAGGTCACAAAAACAAGCCTCTGAGATTCAAACAGGTTACTAAAAGTCAACTTTTGGTCACTATTTATTCAAATGTGCTGCTCTGTTACAGCTACAGACGGCCTTTTGATTCATTACTGGCTATTTCATTTGTTTTGAAACGGTGTGGAGTTAAATAGAATACTAGAATAAACTTTTAACCGTTGGAAAATTTGTCAGTTTCCCTAAAATCATTCAAAGTAGGAAGTATTTTGTGTCTCCATGTTTTGAAAAACTAAGAATGTGGCATAAAGCTTTTGAAGCAAAAGCTCGAAAAAGAAAGGCTAAATATAGCTAGTCTTCTCAGATAAGGACGGCTACAAGTTCATTTCGGGGAAAGGGTGACTAGCGCAAAGTGCACATAAATAATTTAGCAACCTCTAGACGGGGTAAAAGAAATGCTACATGTTGCTAAACTTTTTTTTCTGATCAAATATGCCAAATTCACTCAAGGCAGTCAAGGCAAGTTTATTTGTATATAGCATCAACAACAAGGATAATTTTAGGACCATATTTGGATGACCGAGTTAGGGATAGGGATATACACCGTTAGCATGCTAAACGCGTTAGCATGCTAAACGCTAAGTTACCAGCTAGCCAAAGCTTGGTTTTTAAGGTGCATCAGTGTTTATTTCTCCAAAACACCCGATGCATTGCGTTTAGACATAAGACATCATGTTTTATGTTATTGGTAACATTTAAAAAAAAAAACATGTACAACATTTTCATTTTAAGTGAATGTTACCCAGGTTGACTTAGTAGCTATCGTACATTCAGCACATGTTGTAACAGGTGAGAATATAAATACAAAAGTCAATGATTACTGTGGTCTTTAGTAACATGGAGGGCCGCCAAGCCTCAGCAGAGACAGGATGGCATGAAAACAGAACAGGAGAGATGTTCTGCGTCTCATAAACAAACAAACGCAACGTCTACATGTATGGAAACAAATAAAATAGAGGTACGTGACCCGGTTGATGTTGGTGTGAAGCGTACCTGTGCTTATACTGAATGTCATGACAGGAGGTGAACATGTTTAGAGGTGTGAGGAACTCCCAAAGGCAACACAAAGAAATGGACAGTCGATATGCTTTTTGATGCTTTGTTTGTTAGTGTGTGTGTGTGTGTGTGTGTGTGTGTGTGTGTGTGTGTGTGTGTGTGTGTGTGTGTGTGTGTGTGTGTGTGTGTGCGTGCGTGTGTGTGTGTGTGTGTGTGTGTGTGTGTGTGTGTGTGTGTGTGTGTGTGCGTGTGCGCGCGTGAGAGCCTGCCAAGGCACACGAGGGGATAGG
>NW_011352329.1:0-3711 GCF_000735185.1 Notothenia coriiceps
TCGAACACACACACACACACACACACACACACACACACACACACACACACACACACACACACACACACACACACACACACACACACACACACACACACACACACACTTTATGTGCAATACCTTCCTTATCTCTTATTGAACAGTTCTGCGCAACCGCATGTCTTCCAGTCTGCCTCTTTAGTTCCTCTGCTCTTGTTTTTTATTGAGCTGATGATCAGACAGCTGGATTAACAAGGACTGTTTTCTGCTATATTCGTATGATCTCTCCTCCTACTCTGCCCTTTGAGAAGGATAATAAACCTGTGGCTGTCCCCTGTCACCTCATCGTTTCATCACTCAGTAACAGTAGATGTTAGTTTTTATTTCCTGTGTTAAGGTAAAAGGTTGTTATCAATGTTTTCTCCTTATGTGGCTTTCAGTGGTTTGTTTTCATCCTCCAAGTTATCACCGGTAACACATACTGATCTGAACATATACAATAAGCTTTCAAAGCCCTGAACTCTGGCAGCCTTGTGAACATGCACTAACATTAATGCACTCCTGAATCCATCGACAAAACATAGAGGAACATTTAGTCTGAGTGACCCTCGATCCAATACATTGTAAATGTAAGAGCTTGAATTAAATGAAGAGTCATGTAAAAGCCTTACTTGTTCCTCACTCCGCTGACAGCTGCTGAAACAGCCTTCTGGTTTGGAAGCCTTTTCAAATATTTTGTGTCATTTTGCTGTCTCCACTTTTGTAAAACATCTCAACAAAAGGCACTGACGTAAGAGCAGTGAACCGGTCCTTAAGAGGGTCTAATGCATTGGAATGGGTTTTTGTTGGGGAAATGGACAACACTTGTTATTGGAGCCTTGAAAGGGTTTCACCAAGGCTGTGACGTATGTTATGTCGTCCATTTCTTTGTTTTTATTTTTCTGTCCTGTGTTTATTTATAATATCAGCACAAGGATAGTGACCTTCTCTCTGTCACTAATTTTCTCTCATTCTGTTAAGTTTGGTCTAACCAGTTCTCCTTTCTCACTTGCTTTCAATAAGCAGGGCAGAACGCTGCCTGTGTGTTCTCCATGCTGCATGAAGGCTCATCATAAGCATGTGTGTATGAAGTTTTCTATTTGAACCGGAGTGGAGTATTTTCAACAAAAAAAACATTTTAATATAGTCTCTGTGACTTTATGCAAATAGCATCACTGAGCTGGTGTGCTGAGTGGAAGCCAACACAGTCTACCGTGTCAACATGAGAGTCCATCTTGGAGCTGAGAAGAAAGAAAGAAAGAAAGAGAGAAAAAGAGAGAGAGAGAAATAAAGGAAGAAAGGCAGACAGGTAGAGAGATAGTAGCACATAGTTTGGGTGATGCAGGTCCATAACATGTATTACACCCAGGCAACACTCAACACATTTAATTTATTGAGGAGATTACACTGTGAACAGCTTTCTGCATGTGCCGCTGTGTAAAAAATACTTTAGTATATCATATACCTGCTGCTATAATGTCTACATTCACAAAGCTTATAATATGAAGTTTATTACTCCTCTGTGACAGTGTTAAAACACATCACAGAATACGTTGTGGCGTAAGTGGGTAAGAAACCAGACGGGCACTTTTATATCTTTGTGTTATGTGCCGCAGTTGGTGCTTGTGTGTGTGTGCTTTTGTGTGTGTTTCTCTCTCTCACCCTGATTGTCTCCAGGTGCAGCCTCTCCCCCAGGTGCTCCCAATCCTCAATCAGAGCTTCCATAAAGGACCTGAGGAAGGCCGCAGTGGCCTCTCTCCTTCTCCTCTGGCTGCATGTATGCAGCATGTCTCTGTCTCTGTCTCTGTGTGAGGCCTGTATATTTGTGCATTGTTAGGAGTTGTCTTCCGGTATACATTGGTACCTTATAGTGATGGCAAAATGAAGCTTTGAATGAAGCGTCGAACCACTTGGACAATTGTGTCGGAAATAGGTTCATTTCTCGAAGCTTCAGTTATAGCGACCTCTCCTGGCGAAGTGCAAGGCTGCAGTAGGTTTAACGTATCTTTGCCTTGAAAAATATTCGATGCACGCAGCACACACACACTAAAAGTGAATATCATGTTCTATTTGCAATTAAAGCTTGATAATTGTGTGTATTGGGTTATTGAGAAGAGACTAGAGAGTGCTACACATTTCTTTGGGCGGAGAGGGCCTTTTATCAGTCATTAAAGTTGAAAAGCAATGATTAAAAGTTTAACTCTTCCAGGCTTTGAACCAGCTGCGCGGAGGATATCGCTGAATCCCGGCCGCCGGCTCTATCCACTGGACTATCTATTCCTTAGACCAGCGGTTTTCAAAGTGTGAGGCGCGCCTCCGCTGGGGGGCGCCAGAGAGCTTCAGGGGAGGCGCAGCGTGAGACACAAAAGAACGAGAAAAAGAAGAGTAAAGTGACACTTGCCCACTTGTGGCTGTCTGTGGAGACCGAGTTCCCCCACCTCGCCAAAAAGGCTGTAAAAGTGCTCATTCCCTTCACCTCCCTGTGTGAGTGCAGGTTTTCCGCATTGACTTTGATCAAAAGCAAGTACCGGTCAAGGCTGCAGCCAGAGGATGATCTGCGTTTATTCCTGTGTGCATCAAAGACGCAGACTCATTGTTCCCCTAAAGTAGGGGTGAGTGTAATAAGGAGGCAAAGTTGACGTTCAGTGTGTTGCCGGGAGCATATAAGGATTTATCCACCATGTTGAAAATGTTAAAAAAAATACGTCTTGAGAACACGGCGTGCGGAAATATACGAGTCGTGCTGCAGCTAGATGTGCCTGTCCTCTGTAAGAAGGTGTCGGCGACTGACATGCAAGGAAGAACGGCTTTCCACAGGCTGTTCCAACTTTAACAACTGTATTAACTTCCAGGGTAGTGAATTGAACATGCAATTGTAATTGGGTGTGTGGTATATTTTCATGCACAGACACGCATGTTCCACAACACACAAACTGAACAACACTCAATTTTCCGATCGCTACCAGCGTCCTTGCGATCTTGTTATAATAACAAGTGCACGTTACTGATGCAATATGGTTGAGACCATTCAGGCTTATTCTAGAGGGGTGCAAGGAATAGTCCAAGTAGTGGGGGAGTGGGAGCGGGAGTGAGAGCACTGCTTAAAACATAAAAATAAAAAGGTTTAAAAAAGTTATTGTTTAATGTTTTAAGGAGGTGACGCTACTCAGCCAATCAAATCGGTGCAGTCAGCACGATAGATTCAAACACACACAGAGACACGACAAGAGGAGAGAAACAGTCGGAGTAATTTCAAATGGCGGAAGGTAGACAGCGAAAACAGAGCATTTAATTACATTTTCTCTTACTGGACCTCTTTGAAATGCAATTGAATACCCCTGCATTATAGCAACAACAACAAAACAATAATAATAATAATAATAACAGCAATAATAATTGGGAGGGGGGGCGCGGCTGTTCTTATGTTCTCTGAGGGGAGGCTCACCTACCCACACTTTGAAAACCCCTGGTCTACACCAAGTGCCTCTCTTCACAGTTAAAGGCACCATGAAGATGCATCAGGTCCTTAGCATCTCCCCAGGTATCCTGAAATACAGGGACATTAGCTGCTTCTGCCAGGCTGCTGATGGGTGTTTGATTGCTCATGCCACAGTCTACAGGAGGTTTCCCTAGTGGCAACGGAACACGCAGAGAAAGCTCTGGATGTCAGACCAGATGTCATCAAACACCACC
>NW_011352330.1:0-4978 GCF_000735185.1 Notothenia coriiceps
AGTTGTAAATATGCAGTGGTGTTTATTTGTAAATCATTTAGTATAATCACACAAATTCTGTGTTTTATATTTAATAATTCTGTGTTCTTTATTTATTGAATGTTCAATACCTGACAAGGTCGGAGATGAACAACTTGGGTCGCAGGTTCCTCAACAGTGCATTACAAGACATCTATCAATATGTGTGTATACCTCCACCATTAAACTGTCATATTCTGCACATTTCTTATACTATCTACATACATCTTATAAGAGTATAATACATATGTATAATATCAGTTAAAATAAGTGCTTAAACATACAGTAGTTAACATTGCAGGAAAGCAATATATTAGTACTTTGTCAGGCTTAATAAGTATACCCCCAAAGCTTTTTTCTTATTCAAAATAAGACCTTAACCTAAAGTATTCTTTAATGTTTAAATAAAGCCTTATTAGTTTGTCTGTCTGTGTCTCCTATTAATATCTAATAATAAAAATAATACTTTTCAATAACGTGCTTTAACCACTAGGTGTCCCTTTCTATCAGCTGTGCACCATTATGGTGTAAATATACCAATATACCGATTGGATCAAATATAAAAGTCAGCCGAATTAGTATTGATACTGCAAGGAGTTGACCGTCCGTCAACCTGTGACCGGTTGGGAGTGAGAACGTGTTGTGTACAGAGTTATTGCAGTGGGCAGGAATGTTTTCCTGTATCGGTCCTTGTGACAGCGAAGCTGCACCAGTCTGTTGGAGAAGGAGCGCGGTCGACTGTCCAGCTGCAGGTGGAGAGGATGGGTAGGGTTATCCGTGATGGACAACAGCCTGTTCAATGTCCTCCTCTCCACCACAGCTTCAAAGGGGTCCAGCTTGATGCTGATGACAGACCCAGCTTTCCATGGATGTATAAAGACATTGTGCCGTCCCCATGTTAACAACGCTAAAGTATTATCACATCTACTCTTGCTTGAAAAAAACAATAATCGCTGTTTATCAGTCAGTTACAAACATTACAGCTGCCTTTGGCAAACAGAGTATTGTTTATCCTCTGGAAGTGTTTGAAAGTAACAAGGTACAATCCTAATCCTAACCCTATATTGTAATGACTTGAGACTTGACTTGTTATTTGTTTTACTTGTCTCAAACTATTAAAGTGGTTTCGACTGTTGACTATCAAATGACTTGAGAGTTGACTTTGACTTGTGTGAAAGGGTTATAAAACTTGACTTTCTTTGACATTACATTTAGCTGACGCTTTAATCCAAAGCAAAAAACAATAATTGCAATTCACAATAAAGACACAAACACTTCAGGTGTATTCGCTTCAAATAAGGCAAACCATTGTAAGTGCTGGTGCATTAGTTTTAAATGGGCAAGCACTTTAAGTGCCAATAGAAGCCAGTGATATGAGCAGAGGAGCAGTTAAGTTTATTGTGAGAACTTAGGTAGATTGAAAACCAGTCAAGCTGTTGCATTCTGAATTAGCTGCAGTCAAGAGGGAGTTGCCGTAGTCAAGGTGTGAGATGACAAGAGCCTGGACCAGAACCTGTGTTAGCTTCTGGGTCAGTAGGAGAGGAAGTCACCTGTGCCCTGTACTACGAAGCCAGTTCAACAGACCCTGGATATGTTTGAGTTACCGGTTTAACTAACCCTAACAAGCGCGATCTCGTTAAACGGTCCTACGACGCTGGTTATCAACTCGGTAAATCAACCCAATTTTTTCTGTCCGGTTGAGAGTGCACATGGACAAGCGTACTGACAGCGCAGCATCATACTTCGTCAATGAAAAGTAAACTATCATGTTCGACAAATTTGAAGAAGTTCAACTTCAAACCTAAAAGGATAAAAGCCACATAGTTGCACCTGCAAGGTGAATACAGAACAGCTGGTAAAAAAGAAATACTGAGTGTTTGAATGACTACATTAAAAGGTTTATAATATCACTGCCTCGTCTAAGACACAAGTGGATCTGACTTTAATTACTCAAATATTTCGTCAACTTAATATGTTTCTTAAAATAATACTTCGGCATATAGTATGTGACAATGTAAGGCCAGCTACGGCTCGCAAAGTTGACACAGATAGGGAAATATATGACGTATTATGATGTGATATGATGTGATATGAATGATAGGTGCGACACGTCACAACGTTTAAACTGTAGTTCCTTTATCCTGTAATATGACTAGATAGCTTTAAACTCTGCACACTGAGTTGATCTCTTATCTGGAACATAACCTGCTCCGGGGCAGGTTAGGTGTTCAGCATAAGTTTCCATGGAGATTTACCCTGGTAAAAAGTGAACCAGCGTTGTAGGACCGGAAACCTGCAGAGTTAACCCTGAAGTTACCTCGCTAACCGAAAATCCTGCTTCGTAGTACAGGCCACTGATGTTGAGGAGAGTGTATCTGTGGGATGTAGCAGTGATGTTACTGAAGGACAGTTGGTCGTCTAGTTTTAGACCCAGAGTCCTTGCAGTCTGACTCGGGGAAACAACAGAAGTGCCGATGTTAATAGAAAGGTCACTGTTGGAAAAATATTTACCCTTAAGGAAGAGCAGTTCTGACTTAAAGGTCCCCTATTATACTGTTTTTCATCAATATATTATAGGTCTCAGATGTATACAGAGCCTGTCTCTGATTGGCTGAAACACCAAACAGATCATTGCAGCATCCCATAATCCCCTCTGTTTCAGCCCTGTTTCAAAAGTGCTGATTCTCTGTCTGTTACTTTAGATGAAAATAAGGAGCCCCTCCCCACGCCCCTCTGAGAGAGATTTGGTTAAAAAGAACACAATGGTGCTCTCGGAGGAGATTCAGGTGATAAGGTGGGGAGGGGGGGGTTACCTTGGTTGGTTATTGGCTGATGGTTACACAAATCGTTATGACATGATAAAGTGCCTAAAATCTGATCAGCTCATTTTCATGCTTTAATATAAATGGATCAGGACAAAAAGAGAGCCAATCTTTTTTCCTGAAACTTTCAGAATCTCTTTACACAGAGGGGACACATGGTGATGTATAACATATGAAAAAGTGGATTTTGCATAATAGGTGACCTTTAATATTGAGCTTCAAGTGGTGTGCAGACATTCACTGAGAGATGTTAGCCAGACAAGAAAAGATGAACGAACCAGACCGATCAAGTCAAGAAGGTTGTATAACGAAGGTAAAGAGAGAGTTGTTAAAGACTGCATGCTCCAGTGTTTAAGAAAGACATTGAAGAAGTTAGGTTAGGTTAGGTTCTTTATTTAGTCATTCGAACATAGCTACAGTGTAGTTATGCCGATGAAAATCTTGTGTCACAGGCTTCTCCAACAGTGCAACACAAAACACAGATAAACAGAACAAATGTAGTGCAAGTAAACAATAAATAGTAATACAAAAAGAAAAATTGTTTAAAAAAAGTGAAATAGTATAGTCTATTATGCAAGTTATTGAAATAGGATATAAGGTAAATAGATAAATAATTTTAAAATAATTTTTAAGTAGCAGCCAGATGATGGGATGTTGTTTCAACAGTTCAGGTGTTTAACAGATTTTCCTTCAACAGTTCAGGTGTTTAACAGTCTTATTGCCTGTGGGATGAAACTTGTCCCTGAGTCTGGTGGTTTTAGTCCTGATGCTGCAGTACCGCCTGCCAGACGGCAGCAGACTGAACAGTTTGTGGCTGGGGTGCCGGGGGTCTTTTATAATCCTGAGGGATTTCTTCCTGAGCCGCTGGGAGTAAAGATCCTCCATGGAGGGCAGCTCCCTCCTGGTGATGTTCTGTGCAGTTTTCACCACCCTCTGTAAAGCCTTACGGTTGAGGGCGGTGCAGCTGCCGTACAAGGCCGTGATGCAGCCAGTCAGGATGCTCTCTATGTAGTAACACAGGTCTTGAAACAGGTCTTGTTTTACATCAGAAGGGTCAAGTAGGCTGTTTTTTTACTTCTCTTTTTACTATATTTTATCTCGAAAGACTCAGGATTAGTTTGGTTGTACAGTGTGTCGAATTACTTGACATATGATTGACTTGTCTGAAAGGCTTTGAGACTGGCTGGCTTTGACTTGACAGCGATAAAAGTGGATTTTGACTTGTTCTCTCTGAATATATTTTGAACTTTTTTCAATTGGCAAGGTTTAACCCAATTGGCCATAATAATAGTCATCCAGAACAGTGCCCTTGAGGCTTCAGAGGAACTCCTGTAATACCTCAGCACTTTATGAATTCAGTGTGTGCTGTGCCACTTTCTTTTAATAAGTAAACATGGGGACCAGGCTCTGGGAGCACAAACATCTATCAAGGCCTGTGAGGACATGCTCACAAATATCTTCACAGCACGATATCTGTCTGGAACTCAAAACATACTAAATGAGTGATCACATCCCCACTCTGGGAGCCAGTGCTTCCCTCATTTGATGGATATAATTAAAAGGAAATATGTTAACGATCCAGACCCCCAACGTGCATTCGATCTGGAACCAGACAACACAACAGCAGAGAGAAGCAGCAAGATCTGTTGTAGTTTTTGATGTTGCCAGGAACTCCCTTTCTCCCTACTGACAAAATGTCTGTGCTGTCTGCCAGAGCCGGGCCTAGCCTTAATTCACTTATTAATCATGCTGTTCTCCGCTTATTGTCAGAAGAATGGGGATTAGAAAGCTGCATCCAGGCTTTGTGAAAACGTACATTTGCCAACTTCCGATAAAGGGAATTATTGTGAAATGTATTTTTTTTCTCTTCCTGATACCTTTTGTTAAGAAGACAATGCAAAGGAATGTTTTACAAATACAGTTTCCTTCCAAAATCATTTTTAAATTGTATAATCCTCCCCATACCTTTGCAAAAGAAAAGAACATGGGAATAGTATCATTTATATTTATATTGCAAGCACTGGGTGTGCTAATCCCCTCTGTTGTACAGTCTGTGTACATCATAAGTGAATGGTTTGGTCCTGGCTCGGAGCCCAGACAGTCAGTGGCTCATCTCCATCCTCCTGAGACCCCCCCCC
>NW_011352330.1:12359-17195 GCF_000735185.1 Notothenia coriiceps
GGAGCATTTCTCATGGCGTCTATTATCAACGCTATGGGAGGTCTATGAAGGTCTATGGGACGCCCTGCCCATTGAAAACTGACTTCCAAGGGATACCCTGTACTTAATAGATTGACGGGGAGGGGCCCTGACCGTCCGTCAATATGTGACGGGTTGGGAGTGAGAACTTGTTGGCCTGTGACAGCCTCCCAACAACTGTTGTGCAATGAAATATTGGGCTACTAGTCATCTCGAACCGTCAGTTTAAAAAAGAAGGTGCGATACCGTTCCGATAAATATCAATAATTTCGAACATCGCGGGGAAATTACTTCGACTCATTTTGAAGTTTTGGGGGAAGCCGGAAGTGACGTCAATGCGGGAACGCTTCACTGTGCGGCGAGAGAGCCAAACACGGACAAAGTGTGTTGTCATGCGTAGAAATTGTGAATTACTGAGTTTAGGCACGTTAATAACGTTTTAATAAAGTTGACTACAGTATATTCATATTTGTCAGTGCTTTCATGTCGATTCGGCGAACATAAATAATCGTGGTGAAGATGATGATTTAAAAATTGTTTGTTTGAGCCGGTCTGCATTTCCTGATGAGAAAACAAACCGATGCTTTTTGTAGTTGTAGTACACCAACATGGATTAAACGTGTGTTTTTTTTACCACAATGTTGGGGATATTAATGGATAAAATGCACGGATTATTATTATTATTATTATTATTATTATTATTCCCACTCCGATCGGGACACTAGGTCCACCGTTTCCCCGCAGCGAGGCTCCCCCCGTTGACAGTTTACGTGGGCTGGGCTGGGTGCAGTGGCGGACTGGCCATCGGGACGAATCCCGATGGGCCGGTACCGAAGTGGGCCGGTCGGATAAGTCACTAGCACATCCCCCACTCCCCCCGTTGACAATTTACTAGCGGTACCGAAGTGGGCCGGTCGAGAGTCCCGGGATGATTTTTAGTCCCAGTCCACCACTGGCTACATGACCGTATGATCGCCCATATTGACGCACCTAATTCCTAAACTTCTAACAGATACAACATAAACCGATCCTTCAGCCTCATATGAGCTCTCAGACACGTTCAAAATTAAACTGTCATCGCTGTCTGAGCTTGCTGCTGTGTGCGCCATCGTGCGTTTACATGCAGATGCTGGGATCCTGAACGGTGCAGCTAATTTGGCGGGACTTGAAGAATCCCCGAGAAGATCCAGAAAATGGTCAACATTGAAGGGCAGATTAATGGTTATCAAAGTACAAATATCCAAAATCAGTTCAGTAACGGTTTTCAAGGGGACAATATTTACTCAAATTGATGGGTTTGGATGATGGGGGAAACTCGTGTCACAGGCTCTTTAAGTTACTATGCTGTTGCTATAGTTCTAGCCGTTACAAAGTCTTACACAGTCATTCATGAAACATACACACAAACTTCTTCCATCTTACTTCCACCCACACAGACATACATATCCAAACATTCAGTAACATGCTACATGAGAGAATTCGGAGCAATGTATGTATGAGGAGGCAGAGGCTTTGATTTGCAGAGGCTGTCTCAGCAGGCAGTGCACGACAAAACGGCATCGACACAACGCTACAAGGAAGAGTCAAATTAACAAGCTGAGGGTGGAGAGAGGAAGACAACAAAGTCCAAACAATAAACCGAGAGGTGGGGGGGGGGAAGTTTGGGGATTGCTATACAGAGCCATGGCAAACAGCGGAATTACATTTACTCTAAACAGCTCCTCCACTGGCTACGTTTTCCACTGGGGAGCACTCCTTTCAGCTCCTTGTGTCTTATTTTTCCATTTGAAAAAGGAAGATGCTGTTGACATCACTGAGGGGTGTTTTAAAGCTCTAAAAACACAGAGGGCCTGAAAGGAAACACTCCTTTCAACCTAAGCAAAACAGGTGCAATGCAACAGCTTCTTAGCAGTCGCGCAGAACAGCGGGGTACGCCTCAGTTCCTGCCACGTAAGTGCACATGAAGTGTTGGAAAAGTGGCCTACATTTCACCAAATTGCCTGGGATTCTTTGAGTATGTATGAAGTACAGCACCAAACCCCGGAACGACTCACTTCTTCTTCTTCATCTTGCCACCAGGAGATGCAATGATACTTCCGTTAGCGTACATGTGTGTCTAATGAGCCAGGCTTTTAAACAACACTGCAGCATCATCTTCAAAAAATAAATAAATCTGATGTGTTATGTTTGTAGTAGGAAGACCCTAAAAGCGGTTCTCCTTGTAGAAAAAGGTCTGCATTTTTAATAGAATAATAATGGATCAAATTTAGATTTTGAGACGGGTAAGACTCGTTTAAAGAATGAGATGAAGAGAAAAGCAGCTGACTGATGTGTTGGTGTTCTGCTGATAAAATTAGATCATGTGTTCGCATTCTTCCTGTACAAAAGAAGCATGTGAATTTTTAACTTGGCAAATTGACTGTCAATCAAATACGGTTTGAATCGTGATTAATCCCACAATGTCCATAGTTAATACCATAGTTAAATCGCAAATTAGACACCTTTTTATATTTTAAATGTACCAAAAAGAGATATGTTTGAGTTTTAAATATTTTATAAACATGGAAGTGGACAAATATAATTTATTAATGCAAAATGTAGGTTTGTTGCTATTGCAACAATCCAAAACAAAGAGAAACTGAAGCAAATTGAATTCAAATGTATATCAATTAAATTAATCTGCTTGGTGTTAAGTAGGATGCCAGTTGCTAAAATAATAACCTAGTTATTAATCGAAATATCCTATTGAACTTATTTATGTTTTAAATCTTTTGTTTTATGAAAAATATTATGCGTGTTCAGTGCATCTGCATAGCACAATGCTCATTAGGAAACTAATACAAATGACAGTTACTACATCCCATACAGTGCAGTACAGTCATGTTAGTATTGTGCAGATAATTGCTGTGATGACAGTCAGCACTGTGACATGTACTGTGCACAAATACTCACATTCTTTGACACAGCAGAAACTATATATGAGGAGGGGATTCCAGTATTCAAAGGGCGTCAACAAGATATTGAATTATTGTTTAGTCAGGTGACAGATGTAGCAGTGTTGGTCCTATTTATCATAAAAACCTAATGAGGCTCTGCAAAAAGATCATCTCTGACCCAAACCATGTTCTGAACAGCGAATATGAACTTCTACCATCTAATCGGAGATACAGGGTCCCGCGATTCAATAAAGTCAGACTGAAGCACTCCTTTGGGCACCAGTCAGTACTAAAATGCAGAGCTAAATCCCAGGTTTAATGCACGCTGAAGGTTCTTTGAGCATGTTTCTCTCAGTGATTGTCATGTTATATCTCTCACAGGCTCCGCCCTCTACTGGACTCTATGTGTACTACCCCTTGATCATATCATGCAAGCATTCATCCACTGAGACTTCTATAAACGTAGCCAGCCCCGGGGCGGGCGGGCCTACCTGAATGCGCGCGCATCTCACCGAATAAAAGGAGGCTCCTGACTGTCATCCTTTTCTCTTCAGTGAGCAGGATTAAACAACCTGAGCAGTAAACGTGAAAGGAAAAGAAGAAAGCATGGACTCACCACTACTCGAACACCGGGCCTATCCGACATGCCCTGGCCTAATCGCGGGGGCTGATCCGCACCGCCTGTGCTTCCAATGCCTGGGGCCGGACCACGCCGAGGACGGCGTAAGCCAGTCACCGGCCTTCAGCGCCTGCCGGATGATCCCTCGGCTAGGCCGCCGACATCGTGGGGATCATTTCCGGGTGAAATTTGGCCTGCCGGAGGAGGCGGAGGATCAGGACCTCGAGGTGGTGGAGATGGGTGAACAGGATGACGAGGTGCCATTCGTGTTCGCCATCCCGAGGGGCCGGGTGGCCACGTTCACGGGGGAGGAAGACGATGAGGACGCCTCGTTGTCTGGTACTTCTGGGTCCAGCGGCCAGGAGGGTCCAGCACACAGGTCTGCGCGTCTGGACTTCCCGGCGGTGATGACCCTGGCGGCGGAGCGTGTGGGCCTAACGCTCCCCCCACCGCTGCCACCGAGGCCAGTAAGCCCCCTTCAACAGGGGTTTTACGGCCCAGGGCATCCGCCCTTCGTCTCGCCCCCGTTGGCAGTGTGTGGAGGCAGCCATTGAGGACGAAGGACCCAATAGCAGCCATGGCAGGTATCATCAGGGTGCATGGCCGCTCGGACACGGTGTGTCCCGGTCTGCCCCCCACGAGAGCCTGGCGGCCCATCTGCTTCCGCAGGCAGCTGGTTGAGCGGAGGAAAAGAAACCTCTGCCCCGCTTTCGCGGGACCGAGATACCCTAGAATATTTGGATAAAATATTCCGGCTCGGGACACAGATGGCGGCTGCGGCTAATAATCTCGGCGTGTTGAGTGTCTCCCTGATTACCGCTCAGACGGAAACCCCCGCCCTCCCACCTCAGAATGGGAGCGATTATCCGTACCGCTGCATTGGTCAGATGAACAATCTGATCCATGGGGTGGCAGCCGCAGCGGGGCGGGCGCGGCGGGGCGTTTAGGGACCTCAGTAAAAAAATTGCCCTTAACGCCAGTTATTTAAGCATTTAAGTTAATCGAGATGATGGGTTAGTAGACTAAAAGCTTTAGGAATCCAAAGTACAACATATAATAAGTAACCTGTATCAAGATTGATACAAAACAAGTTAAATCTGACCTTTCTAGAGAGATTTAGCAAAAAGAAAACACTTCTGGGGTCATTTGGGTGGATTTTCCATATCTCTGACCCCCCGATTTTGCTGATTGACATCTCTTTTTAACGCTAGAGTCAATGGAATCGAGGGAAAGTTCCCTATACACACACAGGTTACCAAATAA
>NW_011352331.1:0-1701 GCF_000735185.1 Notothenia coriiceps
ATATTAACATAAAATAGAAGGAATTGTTTTCCCAAGCTATAGCAGAATGGATTTTAGTTAAGATTGCCTTTTTATAGCACTGCAGTATTTGTATTTTTGTATTTTATTGTATATGTTGCATCATTGGAGGAGCTCGGGTCATAAGATTTTAATTGCCATTTCTACACTGTAGTTTATGTGCATATTATTACATTAAAACCTTTGCAACAGTAGCATTTAAGTGATGAACACATTATTATGTAATTATAATACAATTATCATATGTTATTATAAGAAAAGGCCATTGTGCATAATATGTACATTTACTCTAAAAACATATTTCGATGTCATAACTTTTATTTAACAAAAGAAACATTTTAAATGCAGCTTGGCTTTAACTTATAAAACCATGCTACCTTTTAATGAAGTAGCACAGCCTGCTTCTTCCACAGCACAGACTCACTGAAGGCATGCTTACACTTGGTAGGATTATTATTTTATGATAAGGATAGGGGGAAACCACTCTTATTCTGAAGGACAATTCGCTTCTTTTCCGGTGGCACTGCGCTTACTTGATGCAGTTTCGGAAGAGGCGGGGCTGAAAGTACGCAACACTCAACGATTGGGTCATAGTTTGTGAAGCGTCCCGCAGCAGAAGACGGGAGAGATGTGGTGCTCGACCCCCTCTCTGATCCCCTCCTCCAGCCCGGAAAACCTGCTCAGCAGCCGGTCGCCATAGCACATAGGAGAGGCATCAGACCCAATTAAATCCCTCCACAGATGAGTCACCGGCTGCAGATATCAAAAATAGGCTACGTATTGAGAGCTGCAACGGGACGAAAAGAAGAGCCATGGAGCCCGTATTCTTCCCTGCAGCAGTCAGCAAGGTCATAATCAGGCATGAGAAAAAAACAAAATGTGCACAAGGAATGGTTTCAGACTGCCTCATCAGCAGGACATAATTCCACATTAAGTCTCTGCATGAATAAAGAAGCAGTGAGGTCACCATCAGTCATATTTCAGTGGATGCAATCTGAATCAGCATTTAATCCAACATGGGCGGATGCACGCAATATATTTCATTCCTTTAACCAGACTTTGAACTTCTCCCTGTACAAAAACTTGGCACAAGTGACCTTAAGATGCTTTTCAGTGGAGAAAAGGTGATGATCATGGAGTCCTAACAGAGGAGAGATGAGATTAAGCGCCTTCTATGGGGCCCTAACTATGGATATAACATGAAGTGCCCTTCCACTGGAGAAAGTGGTGCAGTGCCCTTACAAAACTATACTAAAATGCTAATTACATGCTTTTCAGTGGAGAAAACAGGAGGATCTCCATGGTGTCCTAACGGAAAAGACATTTAAAAAGTGCCTTCTAAAGTGCCCTTACTATGAAGAAAACATAATGAAGTGCCATTACAGTGGAGAACATGTGATGAACTACAGTGGGGCAAAAAAGTATTTAGTCAGCCACCAATTGTGCAAGTTCTCCCACTTAAAAAGATGAGAAAGGCCTGTAATTTTCATCCTAGGTTTTCATCCTCAACTATGAGACAAAATGAGAAAAAAAAAAAAAATCCAGAAAATCACATTGTCTGATTTTTAAAGAATTTATTTGCAAATTATGGTGGAAAATAAGTATTTGGTCAATAACAAAAGTTCATCTCAATACTTTGTTATATACCCTTTCAGTGTTTCCCCTAGGATGGAGTCATAGCAG
>NW_011352332.1:0-3359 GCF_000735185.1 Notothenia coriiceps
TGGCACTAAGTATGGTTAGGTTTTACCTTAATGTATATATATATATTGACTGTCACACTGTGATAAATCTTTCTTGCTCTGCCCAATCTTTTTAAATAGTGCTTCTCAGATACTGGTGTTGCTAAAGGTGTGGCTGGGCGTTGAAGGAGAGGATTGCTGTGTGAAGGTGGTGTTTTTTTTTTTGTTTTTTTTTCATTAGGGACCTGGGGGAGTGCCATATGTGGGGTTTTGTTTTCCATGACCTTTTGCTTTGGTTTGGGATGGGGTTGGTTGGTGGTGCCGGTGGCCCTGGGGACACCGACTTTAAGGGGGGGGGTGTGACGACCCCTGCTTCACTGCCTATGCTGGTGTGGGTGTGCCTGTGTGTGGGTGTGTGTGCTTCTCTCTCCCTGATTGTGTCCAGGTGCAGCCTCTCTCCAGGTGCTCCCAATCTGGTCAGCGCCGCTATAAAGGATCTGAGTAGGCTGCAGTGGCTCTCTCTCTGCCCGGGGGAACGTAGGAGGAAGAGCAGCCCGGAACAGCTATCCTCCTGCATAGAGCTTGTTAACCCTGTTTGGTGGTCGGTTGTTTTGGGGAGCGTGAATAAACTCCTCTTTTTTCCATACTCACGTCGTCGTCTCATCGCTGCGTTTGTTATGGCTGAGAGCCAAGCCGTGACAAAGAGACTCTATTGAAAGTAATACGCCTCCATTGAACTCCTTTTTTTACTTCAGTAACATAGTGATATCACTATGTAACACTTGTGCTTCTATTGGCTAGCGCTCCAGCACATTGTACGTGATTTGATATTGGGGTGGGACGCCTTTAAGCGGATGAGGTTGGCAAATTTTCGACAAAACTCATACATAGAAGTGTTTTTAGTGTGAGTCCATATACACTCCAACATGGCATTTTAAAAGGGAATGTGGGGTAATATTTGCTGCCCGTTCCTGGTTGGTAAATACCAAGTGGTTCCAAAAAGTGTAAACATTTTTAAATATATAAAATAAATAGGAAAATAAATTATAATGTGCACAAAGTTAATATTGTTTGCAAAGAGAGTCTAAGTAAGCAGTGAGTGATGGACAGAGAAAAGGAAACAAATTACGCAGCATATATGGAAGGGAGGGAGAGAGGGAGGAGGGAGGAAGAGATTGATGTGTTATGCCCAGTCAGTGTTGCTGCAGTAGCAATTAGATAATAGGTTTGGATCAGCAGCACACAGCCTGCTTAACACCATTAGAGATTAGCCTGAGAAAGCTGTTTCACTGCCTGCTGAATGTAGACCTGTCTGGAACTCCTTTTTATCCGCATGTCTAACCCTGTAGACCCTAAATAACATTGTACTGGCCTACTGGATACAAAAACCCACCTGTATTATGAAATGTATCCATTCTTTTAACCTTTTTATTTCTATGATGAGTAGGTGGTTCTGACATACACCATTTTGTACTCTTTTGTGCTTTTTGGACACCTCTGCAGTGGGTCAGCAGGTGTTTTAGGTCTCTCTTCAGTCAGGTGACCAAGCCAGATCATTACTGCAGCCTCCAATATGGACTTCATTGCCCCCCTTTTTGCCACCTTCTTTAATTAAAGCAGCATGAGTGTTCTGCAGAGGGTGTCCAGTAAAGCCTCTGCATCCCATCTCCATGGATGCACAGAGAGCTCTCCACCTCTTGAACTGTTCTACCCATGTGATAAATACCATGATAACATCTAATGAAAACCTCAGCATTAGAGCATAATGTACCTTAGCAAAAAGAACCCTCATTAGATTAGCCACTGGCACTCTGTCCTTGGTATTTTTGTTGCCAAACATGCATAACAATGCTGATAATAGGTGATATTACGGGCGATACATCAACTGTGTAACCGGATTTGATATGTTTTACAAGACATAAGGGCAGGAATTCAGAGGGAAAGGAGCCGTTTTCTTAGCTCTGCTACTAAAAACTGCTTTTTTTTAACGTCAAACGCGTCATATTACGTAACATGGGGGAGTTAACTTTCTCGGACTCGTTCTCTGTAGAGATGGACTGCCAAGGCACACAGGGGGATAGGGGACAGAACCACTCACTGGCCGAATCGTACACTCTGGATTGCAGTCAGTGTAGTGTTGTAACATTTCAATCGTTAGTTATATAGTTCCGATAATATTTCATCCAATAACTATTATATCATTGCAATTGACCGTGCCTGACGAACTATGACTAGGTATTCTTCTTGATACGCTTTCATAGTGGCATAGAGGCGCAAATGGATTACGTTTAGAGGTGTGATGCCACGACTGCGGCCTCCCTCTGTCGCTCCTATATCCGACTATGACTGCTAGACCGCCTCTTTCCAACCACCTCGGAGGCAACTATACGGCAACATTACCGAAACTACCTTTCGTCCACACATCAGCCCTCCCACGTGTCGCTAGACGTCGTCCACTCACCTCCAACTCCGCCCTTGCGTCCTCACTTGTCGGTGGTGCGGGGTGTTGTTGTGTCTGTCCCCCCCTTTGTTTGTTTGTGTTTCCTCTGCCGACCTCGTCCTTGGCAGGTCTCGGTAGATCCTCTACCCCTCAGACTAAGTAACCAACACGCCCGCGCGCGCCTAGTAATTGCCGGCCTCTCTCTCGGATCTTTCCTCTCGACCAGCAGCCGCTGCTCAGAGGGGAAGGTAATTGTCCGCGCTGCAGGAAACTCAGGATGTGGACACACTGCATGTTTAATTTTTGATAGTTGACGTAGTGAGAGGATGATGAGAAAGTATTTACATTTTTTGTATTGTAAGTCGTGATGGGGTTTTCAGGTACGAGGATCGGACAATCCGTTCATCGCTATTCGAACGTTTGCAATCCAGCAAACCGATCCCCTGTCCTGCGCTAGTCACTTTGAAGGACGTCTGACGCACCCCTGATGTCTCGCGCACTACGGCACCTCGGGCACCCTCGGCCCTCTCGGCGCCCAGTTGTCTGCTGCGTAGTCTCTTAAGCGGTTTCACGCGACTGTGAACACGTTTGTATCGTCTGAGCACGCCGTGAGTCTCGGCATTCGGCATATCATGTCGTGTCGTCTACGGTCTCTTAGGTCGCGTAATACGGCTCGAGTTCCGTCGTCTCGGTCTAAGCGGTTTCTACGTTTTGGTGGAAAAAAACGCAAGACCTGTTAAAACAATAATTTCGTTTGCGCGTGCGCGCGATGCCTCCACAGATTAGTATGTGTAGTCAAATATACCGAGCAGCTTTCCGTCTGTTGCAAAAGCAAAGTCGACCAGCGCGTCGAAAAATGACAGAAGCCACACAGCTATAGTGACTCGAGTTTACTGGGCATTAGCTAGCGCCTAGAGAAGTTTACTGACGAGTAGTTTCGAGCGTCTCAGGTATATTTCGA
>NW_011352332.1:4996-6668 GCF_000735185.1 Notothenia coriiceps
CGTATCCATCTGGTTTACCATTTTTTACGTCCAATGATATTATTCTTCTATAGGTGCTCCTACGTTGTTAGAACCCTCGGTAGTCCGTTCGTCATACTCTCTCAAGGTCCGTCCTGCGTCACTGTCCAAGTCGTTGCTGAGCGTTAGGTCCTGAGTCCTAGGTCCGAGTCCTAGGTCCTTGAGTCATACGGTCCTAGGACCTGTGTCCCGTGTCCTGACTCCTAGGGTCCCGAGCGCTAGGTGTCCTGAGTCCTGGGTGGTCGTCTCCTTCGGGTGCTGAATCCTAGGGCCCATCTATCTGTGCTTTTTTCTTTAAACCCCTTCGACCCAATAAAACCCTTGTACTCTCAGTGTCCATGTCTGTCTCTCTTCCACAGGGCGGCTGTCGGGATTCGATATCGTCGTTTTGATCCCCGACTAGATTAGTGCGATTGATATTCGGAATAGATCTTTCTTCCAGAATTTGCTGAAAATTTTTGCCTATCCCACAGACGGCGGGCTTGTGTTTGCCTTGACTAAGGTGTTTTCTCCTCGAACTAGTCTTTTCCGGACCGAGGGTAACATGAAAATCTCGAGTCCTTGTTGGTGTTGGGACGTAAGAACCTTGCGTTAGTGTCATTGTCCCGGGCGGTGAAAGGCCTTTCCGTTCCGTCCGTTGACGACCCGGCCTGGTCTTCCCCCGGGGTTTCTTCTATCTAATTCTCAAGGTTCGTTGCTGTTGTACGTTTGTGGGAAATTAAATGGACGTTGTTGTACAGCCTTGTTGGGGGGTAGTGCGACACGCACCAAGCTCCCGGGGGTCACTTACAAGACGGATCCCGGTGTCTGAGATCTTTACCGTGACGGACGTGCTAGACAGACACAACACAAAACAGAACAGATCTAGACAGAAACCAAAGGACAGAACCACAAGGGAGGATGGACAAGGAGAGGATGGACTAAAGGACTAACACAAGGGAACCTTGTGGGACACGAAAGAGGAGGGAGGAGGTGGACGAGAACAAGAAACTAATCGGACACACGTAAATCCAAGGCAAACAGACAATACAGAAACACTCTAGAGGAACAACAGAAACTGACACAAGTGTCCATTCTCAAGACAAAACAATGACAAATTTGGAACTTTATTTTCCATAAAAGACACTTAGAACGTAAACCCAGTTGACGGACGAGCGAGGATGTCGACTTTCGTTCCTAGAGTAGTTTCTACCTGGATCGTCACAAAAAACTCCTACTCCAACCGGTTTAACTAGGACGTTTGAAAATTACCAAAAGAAACTCTCACCTACTCCCGATACCATTTACTCCGGTCCTCCGACGAGAAAGTGCCTCGTGCGGCCCTTCAACGTCTATTCGGGGACCATTCCTCGGTGACGGACTAAAAATTCCCTGAAAAACTGAGGAGGCTATTTACCGTGCGGACGAATTTGAGCTCTGGGTCCGACGGGTACCAAGGCCAAGGTCATTGGCCGGGGTCGTGATACAAAGACCGAGTGCAAGGCCGAGAGGCCGGGTGAAGTCGAGAGGAACAAGACAACCCCCACGGCGGCTGATGACAAGACGGCGCCCAGGACGTTGGGGGTACAGGGACAAGGGCAACCCCAGGGCGGCATTTCGACAGAGCGGCCCTAAGACGTTGAGGAACGGAAAAAGCAACCCCAAGGCGACTCCA
>NW_011352332.1:6698-21203 GCF_000735185.1 Notothenia coriiceps
CTATTGCACGTCTGTCCGTCCTGGGAGAGGGATCCCTCCTCTGTTGGTCTCCCTGAGGTTTCTCCCATGTTCCTCTTTAAACTGTGGGTTTTCTCTGGAAGTTTTTCGTTGTACGATGTGAGGGTCTAAGGACAGAGGGTGTCGCATTGTCATACTGATATTCTGTACAAACTGTGAAGTCCACTGAGACAAATGTAACATTTGTGATATTGGGCTATATAAATAAAAATTGATTGATTGATACACGTTTGATTAAGATGTTGAATCAGACACCCCTGACAAGGGCACCCAACCAGTACTCCTTTTTGAATAAGAGACTTTTTCCGTGCTCTTTGAAAAGAACTTTTCAAATTTTATATGGCAAATTCAATGTCCGTTGTTAGCTGTTTTCATAACCACACTAATGCAGAAATGGCAAACTGCGACAACCAGTGTAATAAAAAAAGTGCAAGTCCAATGTTGAGGGTCGCAGTATTTATTAAAGATCACGTTAAGACGGCAAAACTACGTGTTAAGGTTACAAATAAATGTGGGTTAGGTTGAAATCCTTACATTTGCTACATAATGTAAAATACTCACTTTGCTTACGTCAGTTGAAATAACCCACCATTGACTTTTGGTGGTCTCATGAATTCCAGTTTGCTGGGAAGGTCTGCCTGTCTTTCTTGGAACCAATCCATCCTGCCATCCCATCCCACCGTAAGCAGACTATCCGTCTTTATACATCACTGGACTCCATCCTTTGCACCTGTCATGATCACTACTATCGCTACAAGAAGCCTTCTTGTGTAAGCAACCATGTCAATAGATAATAACGGCATTCTGAAGTTATTTTTACCATTAGCTTCTAACCCATATCTAGGACCAATGGAAGCAGCCATTTGTTGGTAAGTTATTTGCATAAAATAAAAGTAATTGTAACTGTTCATCTACTACAAGATCACTCACAATGCTAATGAATGGATCGATAGTACATACCATCATAGTGGTTCTTCATCAATGTCATTAGAAGTATTCATGTTTTGATCCAACCTTCCAAAGGACAGCAGATGGATATTAGTTACTAGCTAAATCTCGTAGAAGACACCTGAGATGAATGTGTTTTGTATATGGTCCAAACAGATAAATATATTAAATTCAAATAAATACCATATAACATCTAATGAAAACCTCAGCATTAGAGCACAATGTACCTTAGCAAAAAGAACCCTCATTAGATTAGCCACTGGCACTCTGTCCTTGGTATTTTTGTTGCCAAACATGCATAACACAGCTGATAATAGGTGGTATTACGGACGATACATTAACTGTGGGGCCTTTCATCAATCAAAGCCAATACAATTATGTGTTTTCATTGCCTTTGAAAGCAGTGCCCTTGGCTGTAGTGGGCTTTTAAGACATAATTAATGCTCTTGTGTAGATGGGTACTAATACACATCATGTTTCTAGAGAGCGTCGTCACTAAGGTTCCTATGATCTATATTGTGCTATTCCACAATAGTGGTGGGAGTGTGTAGAAGAGATAATCCCTCTGGAGGGAACACAGGGATTTTAACCTTTGGAAACCATTTACATGCACATAAACCTATAGAACACACTACAGGAAATACAAATGGGGCCCCTTTAATGCAGCCTTAAGGAACAAGTCAATAATATGAAATACACATAATAAAAAGAGGTGGTAGGTTTGGGGGATAACACAAAGGTACAGCTAGCTTGGGAAGAAATGAAGAATGGGCAGAGATAAAGAAATATTTAGTACAATTTTCATTTACATTATAAAGCTGTAAGGTAACTTCTGGAGAAGAAAAATAAAAACCTCTTGGAATACAAAGAACTTAGAGTTGCTCTTCTCCCAGGAACCACTCCCACAGCATTCTTATGTTTCATGTAAGTCCTATTTCAATCACTGCCAATGTCAAGAGTTTACAGTAAGTGTTTAATCAAAAGTGAAGGGATCAAATAGATAGATCCGGTTTCTACTCCACGATCATCAGCTAGATAAATGTATTCTTAGGCCATTAGGCAGATGGATGGATTGTTGTGTGCAGCAGTGTGGATGACAGTGAACAGTGTGTGCACTTTTAGGGCAGACCGTATTGATTATGTAATATACAACCAGTGGTGCTGCAATGACTCCTTCTTAATTCTCTGAGAGCTGTTTGCCATTATGCTGAGACAGATACTGTAATGGAGAGGGAGAGAGGGATGGGGATAGAGAAGAAGAAGAGAAGGACCGAATGAGATTAATACGACAGGGGAGGAGGAACCGGCTGCATATTTGTGTGTTTGTGTGTGTGTGTGTGCTCACAAATCTTTCTTCTGCTGGCTTCAGTTTGAACACAGCCTTTATCAGAGAGAAGCAGCTTTTCAGTAAACTCACTGGGTGCCTGTGTCCGTTGATAAAAGCCAAATTGTGCGCTTTTTGAAGATTTTTGCTTCCCTTTAATTCCTACGGTTTTCACTTGTTGTTAGCAAATTTCTTAATTTGATTGTATAGCGTTTAGTCAAAGGCATTAACTTAGTTATTGGCTGCAGGTCATTTGTGGGATTTAGACTATAACAGGAGAACTAATTCAAGACCTGATGTTTAATTTTATTATTTATGAAAAGTGACATGTACCAGATATATCTTAGCAGTTATATCTTAGTGATAGTTCTTAGCAGCGCATAACTGCCTATTTCTTGAGGATTTAATATAGAATTGCTTTTTTTTCCTTTTTATTTTTTGGTACGTATGAAAAAGAAAGGGAGGCAATGTAAATGTTGCTTTTTTATATGGTAGAAAACTATTAAATTGCACAATTAAATCATTTATATTTACATGAAGAAAATTAAGAAATGGAATGGAGGGAGAAATGGAAGTCAACGGCTGGCGCTGCTGATATGTATGACTGTCTGTGCCTGGTTGATGATGTCATCAGTTTCAGAGGAAAATGTGTGAGAAAGTGAGGCAGATTAATTAATATCTTTAGACTTGATTGATGTAACAGTTTGGGGTGTCACTCATAGACATGATTATTTATATGGAAATCAAATGTGATTAATATAAGTTAAACCCCAGATGGGCCTAGCAGAGAGAAGGGACTCTCACATGACAGCATGAGGTGTGTGTTTGTGCGCCTGTGTGTGTATTTGTGTGTTTTTTAATGTACCCTGAGGAGAGGAGTGAGGTGGGACAGGTCAGATTCAAGGCACTTATATTGATTAAAACATCCCTCTGCTGCAGTGCCTTCTCTCCTCATGTCTTATCTCCTGTCTCCTCATCTACCCTTTCCTCTCCTCCTTCTTCCCCTTCCCTTTTCAGAGAATGCTGCAATACACCAAGTGTGTTTAAAAAAGGCAAAAATAGTCAGACTCCTCAATGCTCACATATGAAGCTTTATTTTTAATTGTATATGTGTATGTGCTGTCGTCTGCACACAGTTTTCCTTTACAATGAGCATTTCCCCACTAACAAATGCAAGTAAAGTGAGATCAGAGGCTTAACTGTTAATTGTAGAATGCAGGTGTTTAGACTACAGCAACACTGTATTTTAGACTTTTTTGCAGCATCTATCGAAAACGCACAGTTGATTCCTAAATCAGAAACAAATAATAAAAAAAATTAACTTGAAAGGTGGGGTAGGTAATTTTGGAGAAACCAGCTCGAGTGTGCAAGAATATGAAAATACACAACCGGAAAAAATCTGCCACTTCCTTACAGAGCCCCTCCTCCAACACACACGAACGCGCACATGACCAATGAGGGCACGAGATAAGTTTGTGCACAGATGGAAAGCTTACAGGCAGGTAGGCCATCCTGTTATTTTAGCCGGGCCGGCTAAAATTATTGGTCGTACTTTTTACAGTGCTACGGCTTCCACAGATTAAAAATGTTTATGTATTTATTGTCAAAGCATTTAATATAGTCATTGCTATCGGGATGTTAAGAGCATTCCATGGAATATAACAAAAAGTGTTTCTCAAACAAATTACATACCCCACCTTTAAATGTCTATTAAATAAGGTTTTTTATTACATTTACTGTCATTGATTTATCATCTTATATTTAAATGTTTTTTCTTTTCTTTTTTAAATGACACACACCGAAATATTTGGTGTTACTCCATCAGCCAAAGAATCTTGCTCTTAGATCTCGACGCTCCACCATTTTCACCAGCAGTGTGTTTATTAGAGTGTTGTGTCTCTGTTGTGTAGCAGTTAGAATTATGGAGAAGGATACTGTAAAGTGAATGGAGCAACACAGCTTAACGTCTACGGAAGCTTCCTCCATGTTGAACTTTCCAGCTCTCCTCTCGAAGGTCAGCTCTGTGAGGAGCAATGGCACACATTTGAATATTACATTTGATGCACAAAAATCACATGTATTTCTTTTGGCCTGAGCAGTTATTGCTGCCAAGCCTTTGGTAGGTTTTTACCGTCTTTCAGCTCCTTATTTTGGTTTTCTCCGCCACAACTTCACTGCTTGGGTTCAGTCTGGATCCTCTCATCAACCTTGTTTCTCGGATCCGGCAGCTTTCTCAGTCAAAGCACTCTGATAAACCCACTGTGCCCCCTCAGCAGCTAACAGCACAAAGTGATCATCAGCTTTATTGCCAAGTAGGTTAACAGATACGAGAAATGTGTCTTGGTCTACATGGTGCATATATAAACACAGTTAAAGAACAAGAAAAAGTAAGATAACATCCAAAAAACAAAATAAAAACGAAATAAACGATTATACGTCAAAATATAGAAAAGCATTTACACTACATGAAATATAGATATACAAAAGAACTACGTGCAGTATACTATCGCAAATTACTTGGCATAATAACAAAATCAAATATCTGCAGTATAGTTATGGAAGTGGATGATAGGTGTCGTGTGTACAAATATGCAAAGTATTTGGAGGGTTGTGCAGAGCAGGCAATACTTAAATTAAACAAATAAAGACTGGAGCATCAGGATTTGAAGAGCTAGAGAGCTTTATACTGTACATATAAGGATCTCTATTCTAAAACTGACAAATACAATAACAACAATTAAATCCATAGAGCACTTTTTAAAGTTACAGTGCTGTACGTTGTTGAAACCTGAACAAAACATTTCAGGACTGCAGTCACTTGAATTCTGACAAGTACAAAAATGATAAGAAAGCAAAAACATGTATGAAAACTACAGTGTTATAATTAGTCATATAAACAATGGATCAACATAACACCCAACTTTTGATAACAGCATTACAGAGTAAGACAAGAAAAACAAGTAAACAAGCCAGGGTTTTGTGAGAGTTACAAACTAGAATCACCCTTTAAACTTGACCTTATCTTTATTGTCATAGCGACATCTCCTGTGTGAAACAATTCTTTATCTTCTTATTTTCTTGTCTGTGAAATGTGACTGTTTTTCCTTTTTGTCCCCGCATGGCCTCTCGTCCTATTGTAAAGCGTCTTTTGGTTTCATGAAAGGCGCTATTTAAATCGAAGTTAATATACAGTATACATATTACATTTGTATTTAAATGCTAAGGATGGGTTTAGATTTAGCATGGGCCAAATTGCTTTGCTCTACCCACAGAACGTATTGACACATTTTCGGGAATAACAACTAACATTCCCACAATTCTAAGTGTGACTTCCGTCGTATAAGCCTGTGGTATGGTTTGCAGAACAGTTGTTGTCTCCAGTGCCAATATAAACGGCCAACAGCTGTCCCTTTACAAGCCTGGAGCGGAGTTTGTGTGTGTGTGTGTGTGTGTGTGTGTGTGTGTGTGTGTGTGTGTGTGTGTGTGTGTGTGTGTGTGTGTGTGTGTGTGTGTGTGTGTGTAAGAGGTCAGGGTCATGGTTGGAGTTGGGGTATGCTAACAATACTGAAGCAGGTGGGCTTTAGACAGAATTGGTAGGGAACAGTGGTCAGGACTGTTTTTTGGTACAAGCTACACATGTATTGCAGAAAAAACACACTATCTGTGCTATACTATCTATTTTACCAGAGCAATGTTGATTTTTCTTTTCACTATAGCTCAATTAACAGTTATGGAGCCACACCCAAATAAAAGTCATATAGTTAGAGGTCACATATTATTTCAGGCTTTTTTTTTTTGTCAGTAAAATAAATAATTTCCATAATTTTGTAAACATGTATTACCATTTGCAGATCATTTTTGTTGACAAAGGCATAGGTAAACAGGTTGCACATACTTTATAGTCACATATTAACATACAGGGCTGAGTTCTTTGGTAAATAATAATCTGATTCTCTGAGTGCTTACGCATACAAATTGTAATAGTTAAGTGATTTAATAAATAAAAAGCTGTTTCGTGTGACAACGGGGGATACTCATGTCTGTAGTGGTTATAATTATGCAATTTATTATTGTGAATTCATAAGCATTTGAGCGGCTGATCATGTTTCCTTAATTATTTCATGATTCACCTGGATGTTATTAATAATTAATGTCCTAATAAGAATTCATTTCAGTACAATGTTCTGTGTTTTAGTAGCATCTTGTTTTTTCACAATCAGTCTATTACAGTGGAAACTTTTTTTAGATCTTTATTGTGAAAAGGCATGAACAAACCACATGTCTTCAAAGAAAAAAATCTAATAGGGTAGGTGCATACCGAAGACAAGAATAATCATAACAAAAATTACAATACATTAAAGTAATCAAGTATACAACAAAGGTCTAGGGCTTTTTGAATACATCTTATATTTCAATTGTGCTTAAAAGTGAAATTGCAATTATTATTATTATTATTTCATTAATTTAAGGGCTAAATAAAGTCATTGTGAAATACATAAAAGCACAGTGGGCATTTAACACATGGGTTTGACAGGAGAATCAAACAGTGTTCTCGCGAGAGTTGTTTGTACTATGTTTACTAGCACTATTTATTAGCAGCAGTCTCCCTCTACCGTCACTGTTCTACCAAGCGAGTGTTCAGTAACCGCGCTGTTGGGAGGAGGCATTACCGACATTTCGTGTTTGACAGCCGGCTGGAGACACCTCTGCTTCAGGAAACATTTTAACTCGCCCACAAACCACAGTCCGGTGTCGCTGTTTTGCTCTCCTAGCATACTGAGAAGAGGAAGAAAGAAAAACAAAGTCATCGGCTCGGGTTTGCTCCGCAGCGGTAGCCAGGTAAGACAGAACCGAAACAGTAGTACCGAGTTTTTAATGAATATCAGCTGTCGGTCTTGTATTAGCTTTCATCTATTAACCCAGCGCAAGCTGCCAACCCATGTAGCTCGTGCAGTTTTAACAAGATTTACCTCGTGCACGACTGATGCGATGCCCTTTAATCTTTGCCTCATCAACGGTAGCCATGGTTACTCACAATTTTTCCAGAACCAGTACCACGTCAGACTATGTACGTGCGTTTCTCCAACACCAAATCCCGTATACTGTTTGTGCAATTTAAGGTTCGTTTGTTTATTATTAAAACTACATAGCTTTTGAAATATGTTTTGGTATCAAGCTTGAATCAAAAGGCGTAGTTTGTCTTATCGGCATGTAGATATGCTCTGAAAAATAATTAGTTCGAGTGAAATTGTATTGTAACTTGCTCAATATATAGGGTACTACCACAAGCGTGTAGGAATAGCATATTACACACATACATACACACACAGGCATATGTTTTCCGATAAAGAGACATTACATTGTTACGAGAATACATTTAATTTTGCGACATACTGTTTTCTCTGTGGGGGGTGATTAACACGGCAGGATATGTTATAGCTGGAGAGACAGTTCGGGCAATCGATGTGTGACGTGCCTCAATGGCTAGACGCATGTGGCCACTGTGTGTTGTTGGTGTCTTCTTACGTCCACTTTATCTGTCTCTATGTCTCTCTCACATACATGAAGACATACAGCAGGCTTTTAAATGTGCATGTTCTGGTTTGCAGAGGACGATTGATTATTTCCTGCAAAAGTGTGCATGCTCTTTGTGGTTACATGCTTTATTCACAGCAGATTATTATACTGAGGCCTTTCTAATATTTCTAACAATATCTCCAAATGGTTCTTATTGTCTAACTCAGCATCTTTACCCAGTCGCAGGCATTATTGAGCTTTTATTACATGATATTCTAACTAGTGGTAATATTGTTGATTTACAAGGTGCTGACAGGGCATTTTTGTAAATTGTAATTTGGGTAATGTCTATTTTTTTATCTCTAATATTTTATGCATGCCTCTTAATTCATATTATGGTCTCTTTGGCTCTGCTGTAACTCAGTGGGACGAATAAAGGTATTCTGATTTGTATGTCAGCCTGTAGTAGGATGCAGTTAAATATCAAAATAATTGTGTTCTTTCAAATAGCATATTATGTTTAATGTCTCCAGTATGTCTGTCTGATGGCAGATCAGATCTCCACCGGTGTTGCACATTGCATAACAGTCAGGGCTTTCATGGAGCTGCATGTTGGCTGAACCCAGTGGATAGATAAGCTGAAGAGAAGATGATATGTTAGAGTCCCTGTTTGTGTGGTTAAAACAAAGTGGCCCTTCTCCCCTCCCTCTCAGCTGCTGCACTTCGCTGTAGCCTGAATTTATTGCCTCTGTAAGTCATAACAGTTAATGCAGTCTTGGCAGCGGGCAGTGCACATTCCCTATCTGCATTCTCAGTGGAATGACTGCCAAAGTGTAATCGATGCTGCAGGTTTTACTCATTTATTAAAAGTTGTATTTGCATGCAATTTCTCTAGGAGGGATACTTTCTTTAAGTGAATTCTGACTCTGCATTTTTGCTCTCTCTAGGGAGTAGTCCCACTTAGTGGTTCTGTTTAGTTTGACAAGCTTAGATGATTAAATGATATGGCTGGTGTCATTTTAGAGATGTACTTATTTGGACACTTGGACCCATACCCATTGGATCCTATAGAAGGCTCAGAAATGTAGCAAAACATACACCAATTTCCAGCTCAAACAGGGGTGTATTTATTGAGGACTATTTAACCTTTGGTGCCATAGTGCGTATTCCTTACAGCTGGACAGTGTATGTGGTCCATCTGTCAATATGTATACTATTTTATGGAGCATATTAAAATACAGACTTTATCAGCTTGGTTGTGTTATAATGGACGAGACCCGAGCCAGCGTAAAGTTGAGACGATCTCTCACAACAGATAAAACGATCAGTTTTACATGAATTTCCCTCACAGTGACTCCTCACGTGGAACGTTTACAAAAAGGGAAGAGGAAACGTGAGGGACACAATATATAGGAGGGGGGGAGTCCTCACAACAATAAACTCCTGAGCACAGCGACCACACTTCAGAGGTTCCGCCCACTGATCTCCGACCTTGCCAGGTATTTAACATTCAATAAAACGAAGAACACAGAATAAAATAATATAAAACACAGAATTTGTGTGATTATACAAAATTAAGTTAAATAAACCCCACTGCTTATTTACATCTGTTACAGAGACACAAACAGATATACCCCACTCCAGTAACAGCACCAATGCATTTTATAATTTATTGTATTTTCATCATATACTGTATATGATATATTGGATTCTGTTGCCTATTTTGCAATGTGATATTGCTCTATGCTTGAACACAATGTCCAGTTAGAGTCAACATTTAGTTCACTGGATGATTTTATCTAATATTGATAAGCGTGATCACATAATATCAAAATCTAATAAAAACAGTCTTGCGCATTTAAGCTGATACCATGTCAAAGCATAGTATTAGCAATTCACAGTTTCCAAAGTACACTGTGCTACTGCAGTGGCAGCTTGACTTGTAACCTGCGCAGCCTGTGGGTGGGTTAAGTGTCAGGACAGAAAGCAGAGAACAGTTTCATGTTGGAGTGGGCAGAATAAAGACTGCATGGGCGATTCTCCATATTAACATTCTGCCATTATATGGAGCCAGACGGCCCCTCAGTCATAAAGGATGTTACATTTCTGCTGTCAACCAGCAATGCCTGTAATGATGTCAATTCAGGCCACACACCAAAAGAGTTAGATAACAATAAAAACTCTACAATTCCAGACATATGCTACAGTTTCCTAAGATGAAAAATACAATATTTTGTATAATCTTACATTACATGTCACTTGTTAGACGCTTTTATCCAAAGCGACTTACATACTCAATACTGTGGGCAATCCCCACAGGAGCAATTTGGGGAAAAGTGTCTTGCCCTGGGACACAACGACATGCTGACTGCAGTGGGGTTTGAACCTTTGACCACCTGATCCGAACACCAACTGTGCACTGCACCACACGCCTCCCTTACAAAACAAAACATTGCACCACAATAGCCTTCTGTTTCTATATTTCAAGTCACTTAAGAATCAAAATACTGTACAAAATAAGGGAATCTACGTTTACACCTCCTTCTGACTCCTGAAACCAGAGGGCTACATGTATGTGCACTTCATCTGACGTGTATTTACAGTTTATTGGTAGTGGCAGGACTGATCAATTGCCTAATCATTAAGGGAAGTAGTTGGCTTAGCTGTCATCGTTTTTGCTAATGGGTCTCCTAAATGAATCAAAGATGATAAAGCTGGATGGATTCCAAGGAAAGGGAACAACTCGACTTTAGACCTCTTCTGTTTACTTTTCCCTTGCACACAACAACAATTTTGGTTTAAGAAAAGTTTTCAAGAGGGTTATTAAATAATCTCTGTGTTAAAGATCAGTTTGAAAGCTTTTTTTGGCTGGGTTATGGGACAATGCATTTTGTCAAAAGATATATGTGTACAGTTGACCCCATCGTGTCGCCCTTTTATGGATCAGGTTTTATCCTGAAGAATACATAATAAGAAAGTCCATATTGGACTCAGGTTCTCTCTCCCATCAAAGGTCAGCACTGTCCGTGTGCAAGTGCCGTGAAAACAACCCTTGACATTTAGAAAGATAGGATTATTCTCTGCAACTACATGAAAACAGAGTTCAGGATATGGATATGAAGCTTCTGTTCAGTTTTGTTTGATAGTTTCAGTCTCGGACAGTGTTCCCACAGCTCGCAGTGTAACATGTATGCAATATAGTGCTCTCAAAAACCAAAATGAAAACATTATGTAGTCAATTGTAGAGTGTTTATTGTCTGGGTAAGTAAATTAGGTTTCAGACACGCGACAAAAAAATGGAAACTTTGATTTTAATTAAATCTATTATGTCAACAGATTTAGTTGAAATAAATACTTTTAAGTGAAAAATATTAGGTTCAACTTAATATTATTGCTTTCAACAGTTATGGAAATTTGTTGACAACCTTTCAGTTTTTTAGTGCAGCCTTGAGGTTATTTCCGACTTTCAGACATTTTGAGTTTTTCTGATGTATTTCAGTTAAGGACTACTCAATATCTCCCTGTATGAGTGTTTATTTCTTTTTATTGCTGTTCGTGCGAAACATAAGATGGCCGTACTGCAAAATGTAAAATTCCAGTGATTTCTGAGCTGAAACGCTTCACTGGTTTGATGTACTGTATATATTACACTGTGTTACAGCTCGTTCTCACTCCGCAAGCCTTTCTCTACATATCTGTTGGGATAAGCTACTCTGACTTTACTAACAACTTACAGTGCCTTACTTTGGATTCAAAGCAGTAAAGCCAATCATTGGGAATAATCATAGCACATACATACATTTCCTTTCAAGGCATTCCTCTAAATTATGATATTGAAACATTGTAATATAGGGAAGTTACTGGAAACTCAATCAAAATATAGAATGTTTTATCAGACGAGCTAAGCGCCTTAATTGAATAGAAAACTAATTGTATATTTTGTGCAATACTATTGAAATTTGCCAAAGAATGTGCAACTTAAAGTTGTGAAATGTGGAATTGTACCTATAATCAATCAATAATTTTTTTAGATAACTGTTCTACTTCTAACATGGACAGTGAAACCCAGTGTATAGAGCCTAAACTGCTTCCTGCACCATCCAGTCTTTCCTCTGTCTACTGAAGAGTGGCACAGTCACTAATCCCCTGAGCCTTTCAACTCTCCCATTTTGTTGTTGGAGCTTATTTCATCTTTCAAGGTGATTTAAATGTTGTTTCTATATTTAGAATACTCCAAAGTTGCAGGTGTCGGGACATATTTAAGAAAAGCTGGAGCAGATAACAGAAAATTGTCAAAGCTGATGAGACAAATACATTTCAGGTATCATTTTAAATTGCTGCTCTAAGCTGTTTAATTATTTTTTTTATATTTCTCTAGTTCTCTACCTGTGTTTTTAATTCTTGTTTTTATGCACCACGAAACCAAGTCAAATTCCTTGTACGTGTAAACCTACCTAAACCTGTATCTGATTCTGATTCTGAATATATGCAGTAACCTGCAAATTAGACTTTTAAGGAACATTGGTGTGCACAATATTATAATGATCAACAATGTAGGGAAGGCTTATCCTTCTTTATCCTTCATTATCTGCCACCCCTGACCTCACTCATTCAATTACAATCTTTTGACAAAGAAGGTATTCTTGAGGTGTTCCAGTCTGGTTTAAAGACAATGTTATAGCACTGAATCTGCACTTTGAAAAGGTCTCAACAATCTCTTATTGTCTCTAGGGATTCCACCATTCTTATGCTTTTTGATCTCACTCTGCACTCGACACAGTAGACCATAGAATCCTCATCTCTCGCCTGGAGCTCTGTGTTGGCATTAAAGGTACTGCTCTGGAGTGGTTCAGGTTTGACTTTTCTGACACAAATTGTTCTGTCATCCTTGATGACTCTGTTATCCATCAGTGCCTCTCCATTGCGGTCCCTCAGGGTTCTATTCTTGGGCCAATGCTTTTTCCATTTGAATGCTCCTCTTTCTCAGACAATACTGCATCTCATTCTGATATTTGGACCCAGTGGTGCAGGTGATCTCCCTCATACCAACCCTTGTTGCCTAGAACCTACACAATCTAATTGTGTAAATAGACAGTAATGTTTTACTAAACATACTAAGTAATTAGATTGCTTTTAAAATGTTATTATTCATTAAATGGGCTAGCTTCAACCTTTTTTCTTACCCTATACGAGAACATTTCGATCAGGTCCGCTGACCAGTTGCTTATGTTTGTTCCAATGGTCAAGATTGGAGCAATGGTGAGATAGTGGGTGTTTCTCAATGTCGAGTAAAGCTGCTCCAGAGCCACTATCTCAAGCATACGTCATCGAGTGCCACCGAAGGACTGTTCCAATGTCCAGCATACTTGGAATTCTACCGAGCCCGGCGTACTTCGTAGCGAGAAACTTCGAGGCTGCACGTGTGTAGACTCTGTGGTCTTAAAATCCCCACAATGCTTTGCGCACGGACCAATTTCCCCAAATCTGTGGCGGAAAATGTAAGGCAGGGCCTCTCATATGACGCACACCTGTTAGCCTTTTCCACTCTTCGTTTTCCGAATGCCAGGAAGTATTCTTGCCTCGCTTCTGAAGCAAGTGACTCGGAAGACTCCATGTGCCACCAAGCAAGCGTACTCGACATTGAGAAACACCCAGTGTCTTAGTATTTGGGAACCATGCCTTTTAAACACATCTTCACTTTAGTATTTCCTTTTAGGTTTTGTTTGTTTATTGTGTTGTGTCTTTGAACAGCTCATCGGTCAATTGTTGTTGTTTTTTAATATACTTTATAAATACATTTGAATTGGATATAGATAGTGGAAGCAACTATTTACAGGTCTTTTAGGAAATCCATAAAATAAACACTCACATTTTTTGTGTACTATTTTTCTGAAAAAGAGCTGGTTTTCAAATGTATTGATACATGCGTAGCTGAATAGTGTCTTCCAGTGATATTGACTTCTCTTTCCAGTGTTTTATCCTAAGAGACACATGACTTTTGCCCGCCCCCAGTGAAACCAATCCTCCTGTGATCTTCATACACAAATTCCTCAGTCTAATTTGAGAAGTGACACACTTTCTCCCACCCAGTCTAAGGCCCCTCCACTCAATCTCCCCCTCTGCCTTCCACTCTTATTTCCTCACCCCCTGGGATTCCTCCTCGTTCTACCCCCATCTTTTTTGTCTTCATCTATTATTTTCTCTTTTCTCAGGGACCACCTTCAAAAGTTATCCCAGGTTAAAGTTGCGCTAGTACATTAGTGATTTTAAAGGAATAGTTCAAGATTTTAAGAAACACATTTAAATATTATAATATTAATTTTTTTCAGCTTTGACAAAAAGTGTTGTCAATGGTATGCTCACTACAGAGAACACTTATGATTTATTTAAACAACCAATGCTATTGAGTGTTAGTTAGAGACATTTAGTGATATGTGGTTAGTACGGAGCCCTGGAGGGTTCATAGAGAGAAAAATAAATAAAAGGTGGCCACGTTTTACTTTCTCGTCCGCACGAGTTAATAAAGCGTGCGCACGAGTTAATAAAGCGTGGCCTCGTTTTATTTAAAGCGTGTCCTCAATTTAAATTGATTAGTTTTATGAAGTGTGTGTGTGTGTGTGTGTGTGTGTGTGTGTGTGTGTGTGTGTGTGTGTGTGTGTGTGTGTGTGTGTGTGTGTGTGTGTGTGTGTGTGTGTGTG
>NW_011352333.1:0-2020 GCF_000735185.1 Notothenia coriiceps
ATCACCACTGCATTGAAAATAAGAGTTTGGACCCTGTATCAGAACATTAACACAAAAAAGTTGAACTTGGCTTCCTTTCTGCTGAAACACAATGCAACGTAATTTAGCAACGCACTGCAATGGCCAAACATTAAGGAGCTCATATTCCCCGTATTTAAAGTTTTAACAAGAACGGCACAGTGCTATTATTTCCCTCAAGATTGTCAGAAAGATACAGTATTTCTAGAGTTTTAGATATTTGCCTAATAGCACCTTAAGCCCCTTTAAAATGTGTTGGTGTCTGATCGGGGGGGAGCTGGACTTTCTGGGTCATAGTTCATCACCTGTACCATTTATCTATGTATTTAAGGCAGTGCTATGTTTTGGTTTGACCACATCAATATCAATCATGCTTGATATTCTGCCAAGTTGCTTCCCTCTGACACGCTTTTGATCACGTTTTTTAATGTGATTTTATCTATGTTTTTATGAACTTCTGTGTGTTTTTCCATTAAATGTGTTGTGTTTTTAAGTAAAAGCACTACTTTACTCTGTTTGAGGGGCTATACAAATGAAGTTTCATATTATTTTTAGCATTATTTGAAAATTAACCGCGGTCATGTGCTTAACCAAAATGCTGACTTATCTTTAAGGGAACCTGCATTTCTGGGATCAAGCTGGAAATAATGTTGACGAATGGGAAATGAAAATAAAAGAAGTAGTGAGTTCTTTGTAGCAACCAATGTCAAACAGAACAAGACATATGTTTCCAATCATCTCCCCCCTCTGCGCTGTCGTAAGGAAGTTAATTTTAGAACAGCGCGCACGCACACACACACAGACACACAGACACACACACACTCACACACTCACACACAGGTGCTTTATGACATGTAATGAGTCTCGTCGGTTTTCCCCCAACTTCTCTCAATTTCACTCTTTCACCTCATAAAGTAAGCACAAGCTCTCACTCCCACTTTATATTGCTCCTGCCCTCGTCAACTCTCAAGTTTCATTTCAACTTTTCTCTCTCAGTCTGCTCTCATGTCCTTCTCTCAGCACAGCTTTTGATTGTGGCTATTTCTCTCTCTCCTTCCACTTGATCTCCACATCCACCTCTCTCTCAGCCATCTTTTTTTGTATTAAGAGCCAGTATTTCTCTCTCTTCCCTCGTCTGTCTTCCTCACAGCCATATCTCAGGTCATATCCTCCTACTGTATACCTTGAAGCATGTCTTAATCTCATACTGTTTCTGTGTTGCACCCACTCTCTTCTAACCCTGTTTTTGTCTCGTGTCACAACTTGTTTTTCATACAATACGCAAAAACTGTACAATCCCCACAATCTCTGGTGGACCACCAAACACACACACAAACACACACTAGGGCTGAACGATTAATTGATTTTAAATCAAAATCGCGATTTTAAATGATGCGATTATCAAATCGCAAAACCTGCGATTTAAAAATAAATAAAAATGTTGTTCTTGTGTGTCATTCATCCACACCAATCAGAAGTGCTGTGCTCCACATGTACCAGCCATTGTTAACCAATCAGAAGTGGCCCATGATAGAAGGTGATAGACAGATTGATCCAATCACCTGCCAAGTATTTTTGAAAGTGCCTGCCCTTTCCAAATGGCTTCCAATGGAGCTTTCCCAGATGGTTTGATGAAACAAACCATCTGAGTCAGGTTAGTAATGCTCCATCACATGTTTTACATCTATTACAGGGCGAATCTTAAACTGAAGCTTGACTTTAAAGCAACCCAACGGAAGTTTCATGTAAGTTTAGTTCTTTCACTCGTAGCTCGGGCTGCGGGGGTGCCAGAGACGGGAGCATGTTGATGCAACCTTCCTAGCCGGAGTTTTGGCCGCATTTTACAATAAACTTCCGTTGGATCGCTTAAAAACAAATATCGCAAATCGAATCGCAATATTTGTCAGAAAAATCACAATTATATTTTTCCCCAAAATCGTGCAGCCCTAACACACACACACACACACACACACACACACACACACACACACACACACACACA
>NW_011352334.1:0-27950 GCF_000735185.1 Notothenia coriiceps
CAAACAAAAACTTCCCGCTGAAACCTTCCTAGAACAATGACTGTAACATTCTCAGAATGTTTTTAGAACCAAAAATGTCTAGCTGGGTAATGGCAACCAAAAAGGATTCCCTCATCAAACTTAGCAGAAATGGCTTGATTTTGTTCTCAGCAGGGGACTTTGACAGAGGATTCCTCAAAAAAATACACAGTAAAAGTACTTCAATGTATTGTAAGTAGTAGGCTAATACAAAGTCAAACAGTATCAATTTCATTAAGAACTAATGGTAAAATTATATTTGTATCATTCATCAAATATAGCAGAAAAACATGCATTATGTACTAAGGAGGGGACTTTGACAGAGGATTACTCACAAAGTACACAGCAAAAGTACTTCATTTTATTTCTGGTAGAAGTCAAACTAGAACCGAGTCCAACCTTGTCAGTTTTCTTAAGAACTTGTGGTAAAACATATTTGTATCACTCGTCAAATATAGCAGGAATGAAGAGCAGCTGATTTGAAAAAACAAAGTGGAGATGCGGCTGAGTTGACCGCAGTGCAGAATCGCTGTATAGTTTACATCTCCTAACAATGTTGTCCATTTTAGACAGAGGCTTATTATATTTACAGCCCTTAATAACATCCATTTTCTGGGCTCAATATGTGTCTTGGCCGTTTTCGTTGTGATCGCTAAATTCACCTTGTTTCCCTTAACATTATCACCGTTCCAAGCAAACGAGTGCTTTTGTTTTGAAATCACTTCCGTGAGTTTCGCCCCGCCCCTCGCTCCAATGACCATTTGACCATTTAGTAACGTAAAAAGCAAAAACGCCTCTCAGACGGTCTTCCGTTTACGTGTCTAATAAAGAAAAACAATTGGACGGTAGATACACGGATTGTTTCGCCCCGCCCCTCGCTCCAATGACCATTTAGTAAGGTAAAAAGCAAAAAAGCAAAAAGGCCTCTCAGACGCTCTTCCGTTTACTTGTTTAATAAAGAAAAATAATGGACAGTAGATACACGGATTGGGGGCCCATGTATATTTTCTATATTGGAATGGCTTAAGTGAATACAGTTGAAAACCTCTGCCATAACTTAAAGGACAAAATGAAACTATTGTATGGTTTGTATGCCCTCTAAACGCTGGCGTGCACACACAATAAGACAAAGATTATTTAATAGAGCTTTTAAAAAAGGAAACCTTTACAACATCAATCTGCTCACTTGTTTTTCGGCATTAAATATATTATTCATATTAGGAATTTGCTTTTTTCCCCTCATTTAATATTTGCATCCGTTTGCAATCTTTCTTATTTTGAAACTTAAGTACTCTTACACACCTAGCAGTTAAAAAAAGGATAAATTGTTTCCAGCATTGTTTGTTTTGGTGCAGTTTTGTGTTGACACTGACAGTTTAGGGTTCACAGTAAATATGAAGTAACATTGACTTCATATCATGGTGACTCATTGGGGATGATGCAGGTCCTGCATCATCTACATTACATGGACTATGGCTGAAAAACAGATATGGTAAAGTACATTAATTATTAGCCCTAGTTTAGGTTTAAAGGGGATCAGAAAGCTCAATACCTGCTCATGTACCCGGACTGTCCCAGCTCTCCATCCTGGAGGTCGGTGTAGAACTCCGGACTGATGGCCCCGTCCGTTGACGTGATCCCATCTGGATGAAACAATACGAACATGGGTTATTAAACATGTAACCTAGCTTCTTATCTCACTCTCAATTTTTTTTTTTTAAAGCGAACTATTCCTTTAAAGCTCTCAGTACCAGGGCTGTAGAACAGGTCGGGCCTCTCCATGATGTCTCTCTCCCCGATGAAGGACTCTCCGTCCTCCCCGAACAGGAAGGGCTCTCCCGCTTCATCCAACGGACGGTTCTCCACCATCTCCAGCCACTGACCGTTGTACCAGCGGAACTTCTCGTTCTGGATCTTCTTTCCCCACTCCTCGTCATATTCCTGGGAGGATGTAAGAGGGGAAAAAGAGGGTCAGGTGGAGAAGAAAACAACAGAAATATGTCCACAAATTGCTGCAAAATCAAAAGTTTTTAAGGACAAATGTTGGAATTAGTTCAGCGCTTCGTTTTTCTGTAAAATCTCTGTTTCTTCCTTTTAGCAGTGTTTTCCATGGATGCCAGTAGAGGTAAGAATATCAATTAGTTCTCACCTCACTCTCAAATTAGTGACATTAATAGTTTTCTCACTTTAAGTAATGGTAAAGACTTCAGCCTCTTTTGGCAAAAATTAGTGTTAGAAGAACAATTACCCTGGCAATACATCACAAAACAGGAGAGAACACAATTACGTTTCTTAATGAGAGTTTTTTCTTCTCCTAATACATTTGGTCTTTGGTAAAGATAGTTGAAGTGGGAATGTATGTTATTACGACAGTATTAAAGGAAATTAGTGCCATGTCAGGGCGTTGTTGGATAATGCATCAGCCTTTATTGAATCTTCTCATTCTCATAACAACAAGTTTTTCACCTCAGCAAAACAGTTTGAACATCCTGGAAATGTATCGTGTATAAGAGTGGTGAGCCAGAGCTCTAATAGAGGAGAGGGTTCACTTTGTGGTTTTGACATGGCACAAAATGTGAAATACTATACTGACCAATCGCCACAAGGCACAACAGACCATACAAGTAAAATCACAGCTCTGTATCAAGTTCATGTTTGACCCTGTGTCGTCTCCGTCCTCTTCACTGCAGCTAATAAAAAACCTTCGTCCGCTCCCCTGTTTGCGTGCGTAGCCCAGCAGAGACTACCACAGAGTTCTGTTTTCTTTTCTCTGCGGGGGCTGAAGGGGGAGAGATAAAGGCTGCCTTTGAGACCGCAACGAACCAGCCCGAAAGATTAATCATTCGGATGCAAAGCAGAGCCCCGCGGGTACTGACAGCCAGCAGAGACCCCAGACTCATACAGGCCTATTGACTGTCACAGAGGGCCACCTCGCCCAAAACAGTGGAGGTGACAGTGGGACAGTTTGTCAGCAGGGGCTGAAAAAGCATTATGACTCATGTTTTTCACTGAACAATCATGTTTTTCTATTGGTTAAATATGCCTAATCAGTTGTTAGCAGCTGAGCTCATCACAGAATGAGCTCATCACAGCGGGGCGAGGAAATGCACAACAGTTTTGGAAGCTTTTCAACATATTCCTCTGGAAATGTGGCCGGGCTAAGAATAAATCACAGTGAATTAAGCCTCTGTACTTGGAACCTCTACAAAGTTCCTCCTGAAGCCACGTGTGTGTTTGTACATGATCAGGGCCACGATGATCAAAGACCAAACATTTCAGGACTGCAGCATTATGGCGTGTGCTGCCAAAAGGATCCCTTAATGATTGTGTATGTGTGTGTGTGTGTGTGTGTGTGTGTGTGTGTGTGTGTGTGTGTGTGTGTGTGTGTGTGTGTGTGTGTGTGTGTGTGTGTGTGTGTGTGTGTGTGTGTGTGTGTGTGTGTGTGTGTGTGTGTGTGTGTGTGTGTCCGCAGCTCTGTTTCTGGTTTCTCTCTCACCTCTGCTGTCCAGTTGCTGACACACTCCAGAGCTGCCTTTCATGTGGCTCACGGCTTAATAGGTCTCACTGATAATTTCAATGAAACACTTCCTTTGCCCCGCTGCACTCCCTAGCTGTAATCTACAGCTAATTACGCTGATCTGAGGTCTGGCAGCGATCACTCACTGACTGGGAGCTGACCACACCTGTCAGTCACAAAAGGTGACTCAGGAGTTTATCGGTTTGTTAATTGCCAAAGTCAAATTTGACTCGGGCACATCAGTAAAAAGTAAGGACTTTGGAAAAGATCAAAATGTTTTATGTTTGTATGGAACTGAGCTGAATAAGGCCACAGACCCACAAAAGCATTAGTTTGTGGGACTCGGTCTGTTGCAGTTTGATCCATCTAATTTTGTTAGTGGCTCTGCTTTATCATTTAAATTCAGATCCTTGGTGGAAGTGTCAAAATCTTGTTTTAAAACCTTCAGCAACATGATTATTTTTTGTAGATTTTGTGAATATTCCTATTTTAGCTAAAACCTGGGTTCACCAAACAAACACGTTGTTGCGGTTGCTCTTCCTTAACATAACCCAAATGAGTGCAATTCCTTAAAACACACACTTAAAACCAAATTCCCGTTGGCTTTCTTGATTTTATAATATTGAATATTTGTGTCCAATTTTCTTTTTTTTCTGAAAATAAAACGTCAAATATTATCGTTATAAGTGTTAAAAAAACATTGGGGAAAATGATTATGTTAAACTCCTTATTCCTTTGCTTGTGACCTTGGAACCAAGTTATCAAATGGAGTGTAAAAACGATGTTCATAAGACATGTGTTTACTCACAGCGATGATATCCAGCGTGTTGTCGCAGACTTTGCGGATCTCTGTGTTGCTGTCGTGCATCAGGTCAATGAGGTATGCAGGGGCTTCTGAGATTAGGACTCAAAGAAAGAAAACATTTTCTCTGCTCTGGGACATTGAAACAATCACTTGTGTGTCCCTAATCAATCGCAGGGGGAATGGTGGGATGTGGTGGTATTGTGGTCCTCTCCTACGCTTTGATTTAATGACAGAGACTGGAGACAGGTGCCCTGCGGCTGGAGGAACCACTGTCTGCATTTCCTGTGATGAAGTGAACACTTTCCTCCTACAGCGGTGCTTACATAAGATATTCCTGTTCTATTCTTCACGCAGAAAGAAAAACATCAATCGTGCTGACAGAGGGCATATTTGTAATTTGAAACAAACCGCCAACGCCGACCACAACTGTGCACAATTACAGGCAGCTAAGAATGCCCAGAGGGTTAAAAACAACTAAATCGAGGGGTTAAAGAGGTTGCAATGAAGAAGCAACTGGGGACAAACAGCAAGGAGAGATAAATACAGTACAGTCCTGGGAGTTAACATTTGGACTAAAGGCCCAGACACACACACTAAAGAAGAAGGAAAATATAGTAACTCTGGAGAGAGAAATATACAGCCAGTATGACCATGACTGGTTAGAAATCCATTAATTGCATTCATGTCGATGTCTTGTATCTCTAAACATAAATCTCTTTCAATGGGTAAGAAATGTGGAATCATACTTTAATAAGCAAAAGGATACGCGTGTCTTTGACTATGACGTCTCTGGTAGCTTTGTGGAACACCATCTGGTAGAAAACGTAGACAATCTGACACACAAACTCATCATCCTCCTGTTGGGCTGAGATGGAAACAGGTAGAGAAGGAAAATAAAAATAAGATTTTCAAAGTGGATGACAGAAGGATTTTCCCCCAATCAGATATTTCATTTTTTAGATTTAAATAACAGTCATTATCCATGTAGGATCTTGACTTTTAGTCTCTGGCATTAAAAGCTAATTAAAAAAACACTACATGGTACATTTCATAATCCTTGGGAAAGCTGCAGTATGGGAGTTGGTTCTTACCATTTAGAAGCTCGATGAGTGCAGGAATGATGCCAGACTTGGCCAGCATGGCTGCACACGAGTCATCCATGGAGACGGTGCCGATCATGATCACCACCTCCAGAATGAGGTCATCCTCAGCAGACCCTGACATCAGGGAAAAGTACAAGTCGAGAGGACGAAAATGAAAACACTTGGCCTCTGAAAACGAGTAGAATCAAATAATGCTGAGCCAGGGAAAACGTGCATGTTCTGTGAGTATTTGGTTCTGAACACACAGAGGTGATCAAATCAAATCAAGTTTTATTTATATAGCACATTATAAACGATTTTTGGTCGAGCCAAAGTGCTGTACATATAATACAAATAGCCTACAGTAGAGACACTTTACAGCTAATACAACAGCACAGTTTGTTCAGAATATCAGTATGAGAAAAAACGACACCCTCTATCCTTAGACCCTCACATCGTACAAGGAAAAACTTCCGGAGAAAACCCACAGTTTAAAGGGAAACTGGATGGAGTTCTTTTGACTGCTTTGTCTTAATATTAATGCAGTCTGGAAAACTGCTTTTATAATCAATCAATCAAAGTTTATTTATAAAGCCCAATATCAAACATTTTACATTTGTATCAGTGGACTTTACAGTTTATACAGAATATGAATAAGACACCCTCTGTTCTTGGAACCTCACATCGGACAAGGAAGAACTTTCAAAGAAACCCCCCAGTTTAAAGGGGAAAACGGAAGAAACCTCGGTGAGAGCAACAGAGGAGGATCCCTCTCCCAGGATGCACAGACGTGTAATAGATGTTGTGTGTAAATTAAAAAGATAATACATTTACAACATAGGTAGTTCAAATGCTGGAAAATGCATGTGTCTATAATTTTTGCATTGACCTAACATGGGCCTAGCACCAGGTTTTGCGACCATTTAAAGGCAGTTAGGAATGTCAGGTTAGGATAAAAGTGTTCTCTACGTTAGTTTGGAAACAATATATTTACAACAGCTTTGTTGATTTTAGACTAAATTTAGCCAAGTATTTGATTGGCTGTTAAAAAAAAAAAAAAAATCAAGAACATTGGAATGGAATGTAGAAAAGCGAATTTACTAGTCTAAGTCAAGTGTCAAAAACGTGTTGTAAGGGAGCTGAAACTCTGATACTGCATTGGCACGAGTATCAAAACATACAACAAACATGGATCTTATATTAAATATGCCAGGGTTCTCGTTCTTGCTGTTGAATCAGCGTTCACACAATTGAGGCCATAACTACATTGATGTTCCTTCCCCTTTAATTTTCCCAACTTTTCTGTCATTCTTCACCATTTACTATCATGCTGAATGACCTAAAGAAATTGCATAAGACTTTTAATTCTGCTTTTATAAAAGCCAGAAAAAGTGAAGCTGAGGTCAGTGGTCATCAAAGATAGTGATAAGGCCCAGACCTAAATGAGTATTCTCTGTCCTCATGATCAGGGACACTTCACTGATTAAAGGGTTAAGAGAGAGAGACCAGGCCTCTGGTTTTAAAAGGAGATAGATGATAGAAATGTGGCAGGGTCTTCCTGTATGGATGCGTTACTGCGTATTTTGTTACATTGGTGTTTATAAAATATATCGCAATATTTTCACCATGTAACACAAACTTTAAGAAATATTTCACACACACCTGGTTTCAGTCTGTCTTTCAGGTAGGGCACCAGGTTGAACTCCTTTAGTACAAGCTGCCAGTCCAGGTCGGGGATAGTGAGATTGGCCAGCGTGCCCAGAGACTCGATCACAAACTCCTCCGCCTCCTCCTCACTGATCTGAGCTGCCAGCTCACCCACATGGTCCTAAAAGCAGAAACACATATTATCTTTAAACGAGGGATAATATATGGACAAATAAAAAAAAACAGCATTCAGTTACAGATTTGTTCCGCCATATTCCTTACAGGTTTATAGCATTGTCGCTACACATTTCAGCTATGTATGCCATATATTATTTTTTGCAGAGTATGGTAGGCTACTCAGATATACCATCAAAAAGGTTTTCCCCCGTGTATGTCCACATGTTTTCAACCCACAGTAAATCTCTCTATATGAATGGATCGCTGTCTGTGTTATAGCGGTTCAAGAAACCTGTCACTCCTCATTTTCTTTTCCTGTTTGAATCCAACATTTGAGATTTTGACATCAGGGTTTCTCAGATTCTTTATGTAGTCTGAAGAGAAAGTGTAATGTTGCTGAGGAATCACTGTGTGGGCATGTATTTCTTTGTTTGTTTGTAGCCTTTATTTATCCAGGTAAACAAATCCCATTGAGACCAACGATCTCTTTTACAAGGGAGACCTGCCGATCTTTAACATCTGCTGGCTCTGAACAATGAAAAGTCATGCTGTATAAACTACTAGCAGTTCCTGTTTGTACTCTAGCCATGGATGTACACTACATTTCTTCTTCTACTCCAGGAAATTTCTATTTTGTGTTTAAGACTTAGATGCACGAGTGGCTAGACCATAGACTCTTCCATTAGTGGGTCAAAAAGGACCCGTATTAGAATAATATGTGTTTTTATGCCATTTTTGTCATGTTGGTTAAGAAAAATCACTTGTATAATATTTAGTATTATATTTTGGTTCACACTAGAAATTTTTATATTTAATTTTTCACTATTTATAATTTTAGACATTTTTTTTGACATTTTGAAAAAAAACGTTTTCGACCTACTTATGGAAGCTTGGGGTAGTAATACAAAAACTACAATTTCTTAAAATGTAAAAATGTTTTTTGAGGAATAGCTGGAATATGAAACGACAAAAGATACTTCAAGAAAACCAGCTCACCGGGTCAAAAAAGTCCCACTTATGCATCTAAGGGTTAACAAGATAGACATTAGGCCACCATAATGCAAACACGTTTTTGAGTTGAATAGACCCGGCACTGACCAGGAAGAGGCTCTTGGTGGGTCCGTTGTGCTGAGAAAGGTTTCTGATCATCTTCATCATCAGAACATCCTTTAGCTTCAGAGCACGCTTCATCAATCTCTTCAGACCGTTGCCTAGGGCAGCAAGGAGAAAGAAAGCAAGGACAAAGAGCACATAATATAACTCAACAACATACGGTATAATAAAAAGTCCATATGTTGTGTTCATTGTCTCTTTGGAGCTCATACCTTCACAGATGATACGCGCATTACTCTTGTTAGCAGCCAGGTTGATGCAGAGCGAGATGAGCTCCACATCTATCTCCTTCTCCACACAGTCACACAGCATCTTCATCAGCTGTCAGTTGCAAGTTTCAAATGTCAGTTAACAGCTTAATTCAACCATCGCTGAGAATTAGGATAAATAAATCAACTACACACATAAGTGTTTGTTTGATTAGGAAGGTGGTTCCCAAAAAGAAACAAAACGTCTTCAGTCTGTGGCTTTGTTTGTGTGCATGGTTGTAATATGTCATTTTGAAAAACCTCACATTTGTTAAGAACATCCCTGTAGTCTATTTGATTATGTTAAAGCCAATCATTGCTGTTAGAGCCAATGAGAGAAAAGGAAGCTGAGGAGGGGGGATGAAAATAAAACTGAAAATTATGATATCAAATAAGTGTGATTCAGAAAGAGAGTGTTTGAGATAAAGGCAAGTGTCATTTCTATCCTCCCTGATACCCTCCTCCTCCTCCCTACCTCTGTCTGTCCGTCTCTCCTGCACTGATTTAACATTAAACAGGAAGAGCTGAGGGAGGGTGGGGGGGGCAGAGGTGCACTGCTTCCCTGTGAGGAGTCAGGAATCAGAGAGAGAGGGAGAGAAAGGCTGGGCCGGGCCTGGGTAAGGTATCACATACCAGGGGCCCCGGACCCCAAATCAGCCTCGTCTAGACTCTCTGGCACCTGCCTCTGCTTATTTACCACAGACAACCACCGGAGGCCCAGTCAGGGCCCAACGCCACGCTGCAGCCTGACCAGCTCACACACCTCCGTCCCCAACCTCCACCTCTGTTCCTCTCCTCCCTCCCTCCTGACATCCCCGATCTGGAAACTCCAAATCCAGCACCAAACGGTGACCCCATTAAAAGCTGGAGAAGGGGAAAGGGGCAGGTCAGTCACTAGCCTGGGAAAGCGATACAAGAGAAGAGTCTTAAAACTACTAAATAGGTGAGAGGGTAAAAAAGGTGGGGAACTGGGTGAAGCTGTTCGTTATATATACGTTTTTTTACAGACAAGGCAGTTAGAGGAATATTTTGATATCATGTGTGACAAGAACACGAGGAGAGTTGGACTATTATTGGGGTAAATTTGGGATGAAGATACAAATAATATTAAATAAAAATAAAAACTGAAACTATGTCCACACTAAACTGACCTCATTTTCTAATAAATGATTTAAGTATGAATATTAGCTTTTGCAATGGCGTTTTCATGTGGTTTTACTTAAAGACCTGCATCCACAGGCTTCTTTTTGGTTTAAAACAACTTTTTTCTGATTTTATGACATAAAACCTTTGACCACAGTAAAATCCTGTTTTTGAAGCACTTTGAACAAGTAAATCATAAGAATATTTTATGATAAACTCACAATTAATGCATATAACTGTACAATGTAACTCCTCCTAATGTTATACAACTCTCCAAATACAGGAAGCTTGTTCTTCTTAATTGTTCTGTCAAACAGTGTCCGTCATCGATTCTCTATCCTCTCCAGTTGGTGGATTGAAGGTAAAAAAGGAGAGAACAACATGCAGCTTCACATTTTGCTCTGAGCTGAAGATGGATTGATAACATTAGAGAAATGGAGGCAGAGGAGGGTGGTGAGGTGAGAGTGAGCGGGCCTCGGGGCGGAGTCGGAGGTCACATCCTGGTCATGCTGCTTGCCCCGCATCCTTTCTACCACGGGGGGAGCCTGGGGTTCAGATCTGCTGCTGACGTGACCTTCTGAACAAACAGGCGACTCTCCCGGCCACATCTGGCCCGCATTTACACCCAATCTCAACAAACAAACACAACGCACATTTAGCTAATCGCCGATGATGAGAGGAGCGACTGACCGGGTCAACTCAATCAGGAGGGAGTGTAACTCAACAAAAATGTTGTGATCGAAAGTTGAAAGAAACACGCCTGAGGGGTGTTGAACTTTAGTTGTGAACTTAATTTTACTGATCATAACTCCAAATCATTTTGGACATAACAGTGCTGATTGTTTGTTGATGGACCAGTTTGGCAATGCTAATTAAGGGTATGTGGAGAAGATACAGAAAAGGATGAAATGAAATGAGGAGGTTTGCAGGTTTTCATTGCAGTGCGAGCAAAGACTGTGCATCAGTGGTTTTGGTTCCAGATATGGCACGGGTCCCTCCCTTCACTGTTTCTCATGCATTCATTCCCGGTTGCCGTTAGCTGCCCATGCTAATGTGTCTGTCTTGGTCTGCTGGCTGTATACATTAGCCAGTCTTACCTGCGGTATGCAGTCTGTGTCGGCAAACATGGACTTGAATCTGTCGTCCATGCTGATGTGGTACAGAATGCACATGCTGAGCTGTCTCTGGCCCTCGTCAGCTGCAACATAAACACAGGAGGAGGAGAAAAGTCAATGCGTGAATGACTGGTTGTGCCTTTACGCTTCGTGGGATGCCAATGACTACATCTAGGAGAGCTATGTGTTTTTTGAAAATATTAATGAGCTGAATGGCCTTTTTAAGGGAATTCTGTTGGAGGTCAAATTGCATTAGGTGCAGAATCAGCACGAGTCGGCTGCAGTTTCTCAATTTGTCGTGTCTCACAGGCAGCTAAGCAGAGGAAAAACAATATTTAAAAGGTTAAATGTGGATCTTCAGCAGGCTACTGCAGAAGAAAGGCAAGCTTTTCATGCTGCTCAAAGGGACAGTTGTACTAAAATACGTTATTCAGGTTTTGAGATATCCAGATGTCTGTCAAAATCAGGGGAAATGGAATTACATTTCTGCTACACACAGCAGCTAGGGATAAGTCTGACAATATATTTTATTTCCCTTTTCTCAAAACATTTGGAGCCACACCAAAATGGAATGCATCTACTAAAAGGTATTGTCTATCAAAGCCTAATATATCTTCTTCGTCTGTGCTATAGAGGTCCATTGTTGTGCAGAATGTTTTAAAGACCTCAATGAGCCACATGGTTGCACTGGAAGACATTTTTCCTTGATTACCATTAACAAATGCTTATTTTTTGTATTAAGCCTCATAAAGAAGGAAGACTATATTTGGGAGAATATAAGATATACATCTTCAGTTAAAAAACAGTAGCTTACAGCTGAGGGCCACAGACGGTAGTTGAAAGAGCATTGGGAGACGGACTAACATGTTTTTGGTTTGGTTCTATACATGGGATTTGAATAGAAAACATATAGAAGGATGCCAGCCTTATTTGAAAAACATCTGTTCTCCCTCCAGAAACAGTGACTGGTGTTAGGATACTCCACAGACTTTACTGAGGACGGTTTACACAGGGACCATTTCTACAGCAGAAAGTAGTTCCAATGAAAACTATGGACAGTCAGGTCTGTTGATTCTCCAGAGAGAGACTGGGACAGTGTTCGTGTAGAGACACATCAACTTGCATTAATAATGTCTTTGCTACTTGGAGGTAGTGGAACAAGCTCAAATCCTCCAAAATCAACACCTTTTGTTCAGCATACAGTCGATCTATTTATTTCAATACATTGTCACTGATTCTCAGTTTCACAATTAAAGACACCTAGACTATGCACACAATGTGTCATGGCGATGTCATGCATATGTATCCTTTTTATAACTTGCACTTGAATTGGGTATTGTTGAACTTATATTTAATTCCTTATGAATAAGTAATTGATATGTATGATATATATATATAATTGAATTAATAATTCCTTAGCTATGAATAGCACACTAAACATAATTGAAAATGACACTAAATACAGGCATGACAATGAAGGTATTTCAATCGGTTGAGATGTAGATATTTATTATTTAAAGCATCTATAGAAGCCATTCGTGCCTACTGGCAATGATAAAGGGTATGATTTGCATTCGCTTCCATTGCATTGTAGTGTTAGTAGAGAGTATAGAGTCAGTTATCTTGAAACCAAGATAAATAAAACCAAAACCATTTGCATAGATAGATACTGCTTAATTTCATTTATTGTACTGATCCATAAATATATGTTTAATAAATGTATTACACTCTGGATCTACAGTTTTGTGAGCTTATCAGGCCTCAACAGCAACATGGAGGAGATAAAGGCAGAATGGATTGAGTGTTAGACTGTCAGTGAGCCCAAGACTTTCATGAGTTTGACCTCTGACCAGAGCTGGAGGGGAGCTGGAGGAGGAGCCAGCCCGGGAGAATTAACAGAGTTCAGACCAGAGTTTGACCCGGGAACTTTTCATTAAGAGAAGTGTTAAGAGAGAGGCTCTTCACTGGAGCAGAACCACCGGCAGACCTCCTGTAATGCCCACCAGCCTCCAGAAGCCCGACCAGGTCCAGTTAAAACTGGTCCCAGCCGTGTTCGGTCACTGGCCATACAGGGAGCCTTATCGCCAAGTATAAGATCCAGATGTGCTCAGTGAAGCCCTGGAATCACAGGAGGGAGAGATGGCTTCTAGATTTAATTGGGAAAACAGGAGGAAGCATCAATTTTACTGCCTTAAGTTTAAGCTACGCCGCTTGCTGCTCTGGACCTTCCAGCGCGGCCAGCGATTGGCCAGAACACGTGCTTCTCATTAGCGATCCTTTACCTCAGCCGATACCTTAAAATGCACATGAAAAAAACCAAGCGCACAGACGGAGGCAATAAGCTCCTGCAGACCTTGCCGACTCACTCTGCTGGTAGGAACATGGAGGATCCTTTCTGGGCGAAGAGAGAGATCCTATTAAATGTTCAAAACACTGGTAGGGTTGGGGCAAGAGAGAAAAAAAAAGGTGAAGGGGAGCTGTTAAGAATTAACTAGACTGTTCAGGGGCAGTTAGTGAGCTAGCTAATCTCCAATTACACCCCAGCCTGATTTAAAACCGCCCCAAACTTCGTAAAATTACACCCGCACACATTAGGAGGCGTCTGGGCGAGCTTTTGTGGACAGCGCCACTCCGTTGTTATTGCATTTTCTGGATAAACAAGCAAGCTGGGTTGGGTCTTTGGAGACATCACACACCGCATGATGGGGGTGAAATGCTCTTAAAAATTGGGCCCCACCCTCACTTAATTTCCCTAATTTGTTTTTGCAATGTAATGAAGGTCAACATGCTGCATTAAAAGAGTTAAGGAAGTTTGGAGTGAGTGGCAATTCTGTAAATAGGGCTGCTGCAAATGATTGTGTTTAATTATTAATAATACTTTTGGTTGATTAACAGATTTTAAAAAATGTATTTAGTTTTGCGCAAAAAATATATATACTCTGCGGCGCATTTGAAAAGAATGAGAATGTCTGGCAAGACTTGATGCCTATACATTTTCGTGTCCAACTAATTTCATTATCATATACTAATATTCTTTTCCTGATCATTTACTAATCTGCTAATTAATCTATCACCTATTTAATTGTAAATTAATTCTTTAGTATATAATAGTGGAACCCAACAAGGGAAAAAAGACAATCTGATTAAGTATTAAAGCGTTAAGAGGTAAAGAAATGTTTGAATTATATTACAGGCGGTATTTTGGACATACGGGTGCAGACAGCTCTTTTCGGTCCGTGCGTACAGTCAACGAGGCATCATTGTCCTGCTTGACGGCCCCTGTACTCAAAGATTGAATCTTTTAACTGGGTTGTATCATATGTGGATGAGTGAAAGCTACGTACGGATATTTACAAGAAATCTTCAGACTTGGGCCATGAATGGACACAAAATGAACATCACGCAGACCTTCTGAGCTATGCTGACGCAAAAAAGCCATCGAGTCAAAGTGCCTTTTTTCTCGCCAGACCAACCTTTGGAATTTTTCCTTCCAAATTACTTGAACTATTTTTTTTTTTAATAATATAGTTCTGTTAATTAACTAATCAATTCATTATTTCTGCCCTTTCTGTAAACATTAGTCAAACGATTACTAGGAGGAATCTTCTACTTTAAGTTGAGCTCAAGTGTTGATGGGATGGATCTACTGGGATGTGATGATGGTGATGATGACAAGTGGAGGCTCCCGCTCCACTTTCATCTCATCATCAGGGGTCCTGTCCTGGGGTCAGGGATGGATGGCGAGGGTGGAGGCTGATAAACACCTCCTCTGTCTTCTCTCTAAGAGATAAGAGCAAAGTCCTCATGCAGAGTGTGTCAGTTGAAAAGGTGGACAGTCAGCAGTGAAGCAGATGATTAATGACGCATCGGCTCACATACAGAGGGCATTACACACATACGCAAACACACAAATACAGGCAAACTCAACAGTGTCAAAACTGTGAGCAGGCGTAATATTTCACTGTTAACTTATATTATGTGTGTGCCTTGCTTCCTGTATGAGCAGCCCCCACCCCTCCACTTCCCAAAAAACAGCCCTCCTTCCCTAAATCTCTGAAGACCTCTCCACCTCTCCTGCTCGCTCCTGCAAAAACAACATTTGTGCAGAGGCTCTGGCATGTTATTCTAACAAATATATTACATTAATTATGCGCCGTTACCCGAGCCTCCCCCTGAGAGGCTTCAAAAGGCCCGTCAGATATGATTCTGACTGTGTCACACGACCTCACGGATGAGACATCGCACGATCGCATGCTCTGCAGATTTCAGGAGGTCACTGCTGTAATGGCCACCAGAGGCCTGGGTGCTGTGTAAAAGCTGCACCTGCAAGTACGCCGCAGTAATAACAGATTAGAGGCTCCACCGCCGGCTGAGGATGGATGAGTGTTTCTTTGTCATGTGTCTGTTGTGAGGAGTGAAAACCTGAAATAATGATTCCCCTGATGTAAATACAGACAGAACAGCCTCAGTGATAAACACACAGATAAATACACACAATGAACCAGCATAAACACAACTACAGGAATACAAACAGTCATCAGTAAACAGTGAGACGTATTACCGAGCAGTGACGAGAATCTGGGAAGGAGTCCTGCCTGGACCATGTGGCTGCGCAGCGTCGTGTCGAAGGAGAGGTTGAGCAGGAGGCGTAGGTTGGTGCTCAGGAGCTCCTCGTGCTCGCAGGGAACCAGCCGAGCCAGCTTCTCCACGGCAAACGTTTCAGCCTGCAGACAACGGACAAGTGAAACAAACACTTTGAGGTTCTGCTCCAGACGAGAACTGGCATCTGTAATAATACTAGCAGTCGATAGGCCAGTATATGAGTCACGCAACAGGTTGGGGAAGCACAAACAAGTTGCCACCATGCATTTCTATTAATCTTTGGAAAATGTTTTGTACATGTGTGAGCAGTGTGAGAACAACACTTTTTTATTTTTTTTATTGGAACATCGGAACATATTTTTTATAGATCTAAAACCACTAATATTATCAAGCATACTTAATTTTGTTTTAAGCAGTTAAAAACAGTATTTCCCACAAAAGAAAAGACCATAATGGATGACATTTCTACAGCTGAAATGCTTAAAAGATGACGTTTGAAGAGAATAATAAAAAGATAATTTGGTTATCTATTTTTTGCAGACTTAAAATATACATGGGCAGAACGTTTGCATTCAATTATTCCACAAAAAGTTAAAATTGTTTTACATTATTTGTCGGCCTTAACTGTTCAGACCTGCCATCCATTAACACGCCTGCATTAAATACAGGAACGTCATGATGTATTTGAAATATGATGAATTAGAACACTTAAATAACATTAGTAAACATCTGCATAACATATTGATATCTTGCTATTACTTTTTTAATAACCTGGTGACAAGCTTGGACAAGGTTCACATGATCTACAGGCAGGTGGAGGTGTTGAGCTGATGACACAGAACTAAGACTAAAAACACAAAGTCACGCCCCAGCGACTCTGTAGAGGAACACTGATGTGTGAAAAGGTGCACAGCGTGGTGTTGTTTGGAATGCATGCTGTCAATATGACTGTCAGAGTGATGCAGCAGTGCTCGTCAGCCGGTGCCGCTTGTTAACATGCCCGTCTCCCCTCTGCTGTGGTCTCTCCACATCCAGATATCACAGTGACGCAACCTGCTCCCAGTTAAAACGCACTCGCTGCTACTGTGCGCAAAACCAGCTCCAGTCGCACCATCACAAACCAGACCTTGAGCAGCATAATCAACTGCAGCCTGCATCAATTACCACTGACATTCCCCTTCCATTAGTGACAGCGACAGCAAAATAAACTCATCACACTGTTTTGGGAGACATATCTGATTTGGAGAAAGTCACAATACATTTGCGGAGTAAATAAAACCTGATGACATACAGCATAATTAAGTGATCACTCTTTAATGTAATCAATTAAACACCCATGTCTTTAAATGGAAACATATTTCCCCATGTGTAAACTGATATACTCAACAGAGTGAAAGTGTTGAAACCACTATTTCCCTGCTTGAGTGGGTCCAAACCCCCTGAAGGGTTCTTTAATCTGAATCAAAGATACACTGAGGGGGAAACAAGGAGATAAAACCAGTTCCTAACAGGGTCTGGCTTTGATAAAGTCCTGCAAACTGAGTGAGATTGGAACCAGGTGGGGCTGGATTAGGGGAAAGTCGGAGCGCTGAGGTGCCTGTACGAGTGCTGGGGGACACGTGGCCAAAAGCGGACATTCTAAGCATTTATTAAATTGAAATTTGATAAGCGTGGTTTCAACCGGCATTTCTTCTGGGGAAGGCCATTTGTCAAAGTGACTTTGGGAGTTTTTTACAGAACAAATAAAGAAAGATTGTTTCCTCTTAACTTTACGAATTGAGTTAAATGTCTCAAAAACACCGTTGTAAAAAACACATTCATTAGAGATGTAAAGAAAGAAGATTAGTTGTTAAAAAGTCAAAACAGCACACTGACGCCCTTCATTTCAAACAATGAACAGTTCTGCAGGGCTGCCACCGCAGACACTTAAATCATTATTAAAAGTTAGATTCAAATGTTTTGTTATAATCATACATGGTTCTTAAAGCCAAGACGTTTTAAAGCCACTCATAATTAAAGTAAAAAATATACTGTAATGTGAGAGGTGTTTATTTAAAAATATATATTTTGAGATTTAAAAATGCATGATTAAAATAATCCTACTGCCTATGTTTTAGTAGTTTTAAGCCTTTAGAAATATTTATTTAAGATGAATCCATTTTTTAGATTAATGAATTAAATTACTTTCAAAATCCATGATACTGTACATGTCATGTTTGACATAACAATGAATCAAAGCAACATGAACAAAATCTAGATCCTTGAAGTCGACACAAAACAATTATAATTATTAAACACCACCATTGAAGTGGAGTAAATATGTCTCCCCAAACCAATCGCGTAACCATAGAAAATGTTTGTTTACCACAGAAGTTACTTTCTACAATAATCTGAAATCCAAATGAAATATCCCTTTGGCTTTCTGTCGAGGGAGACAAGGCAATGGAAAATTCCAAGTCAGCTTAGAGAAATACATCATCCCTGAAGCACTCTATAGGTGACACTTAATAAAGCTACTATATATCTTAAAGGTCCCATGTCATGGCCGTTTCTACTGATCATAATTCCATTGTTGAGCCCAGTGGCCGTCTGCGAGACAACGAGACACAGCGAAACCCAGCCCCAAACACACACACACACCCGCAGCCTGGCTGGGAGTTTGTGTGTGAGCCCAGGCTGAGTTCCGCGGTTTCACGCTGTCTCGCCGATCCCACACCAGTGAGCCGGCTCACAGTGTCCCGCTCCTTGCAGCAGCGAGCCTCGCAACGTTCCGCCGAGTGTGTGTGTGTGAGGAAGTCCGCGGATTGGTCCAAACGTAACGGCTCTTAGCGCCCTTACGCTACGTACGTCACTATACCCAAGAAGTAAACAATGGAAAAATTGAAATCTCCAACGAGGCATTCTGGGGCAGCATAGACAGGTCTTTTCTGTGTTTTACTCGCTACAGGGTGTACTTTGAGGGTTTGTGACTCTGCAGACCGTTTACATGCATAAAAACCTTCATAACACACAAGGGGATGGGTAATAACCGGAAAAGCATGACATGGGACCTTTAACAAAAAAATAACTCCCTGTCTCACCATATCATTCTTGTTCTCCAGGAAGATGGAGAGCTTCTTGAGGAAGGAGACAACCACCAAAAGCAGCTCCTCGTCCTCCCGGTCGAGGATCTTCACCAGCATGTGGACGATGTTTTTATTCCTCATCTTCAGCTCTGTGCGGGTGTCTTCAGCCAGGTTCAGCAGCAGGCCCAGAGCAACTGCAGGAGGAAACGTGTCAGAGACAACAGGATCAGGCAGGGAAACATGGACAGTAATCTAGCTGCAACTCACTTGTACTCCCTGGCTGTGTTTTCTTGCTTTTGTAAGTTATATCTATTTTAGTTTAAGTGTGCCTCTTGAGTCCTCGACAAAACATTTTTTAATTGATCAGTCGTTTCCATCAATGTTGAACAAATTGTTTTGTCTATCCATTTAGTTTGAAAATAAAATAACAGAAGAAAGCAGCAGTTGTCAAATTGGAGAAGTTTGAAAGAACCATTCTTCTTGATCTGCTTAATAAATGAATTAATCAATAATGCACATCAGGTACATTTTCACATCTTTAAGATAAATGTTGTCAAACCTGCACAAGTGCATTGAACATACATATTCTAGAAGTGTTCCATAAACAAATATTTTCTGATAACTACAGTATGGGATAGATAAATTGAACAAAACGTTTCAACAGTTACCTCTGAGAAGATGCTCTTGTTTGATCAGAAGGCTCTGGTACTTTCTAAAAGACTTCTCATGTTCCTTTTTCAGATTTTGGTTCTCAGAGAATTCTTCATGTGTTATAAGTCAAGGAACTACATTTTATAGAAAAAGCCTAAAACAGTGTCATCTTATACTGCACCATTACAAATGTCTCCAGGTTTAGTATTGTGCCAAGCTTGAGTTCCATTTAAAAAACATACTTTATATTTGTATTGGATTTGTTATAGAATGGCTTTCAAATAAAAAAGATGTTCCACTCTTAAAAAGGATATAGGCCTTTTTCTTCTTCTGTAGTTCGTCTTGCCAGAGGTCATATCTCTTCAGCTCATGCTCAATAATATTCATACACAGGGCTCCGATCTTGAAATGTGTGACCAGGCCATGGAACTGGGAGAAACTAGAGGAGAAAAATAAGAGGGAGAGAAAGAGAAAAATACTATTTATCCAAAATTGTTTTGAAAACTGAAAAATCTACCTTGATTAGAGGATTCCAGCTGGGAGCTGTCACTAAAATGACCCAATCTGTCACCCCTGAAGTAGTTTACAAAGTAAACTGTCAAAGTCAAAACACATTCAGTCAAACAGTACGTCCTGGTCCGACTTATAATCAGTCCAACTTGAACAGTTCCACAATCCAAACAGCATAACATGGAGATGGAAAGGAGCCAAGAGTGACGATCAGTTTTCAGAAGAACACGTCCTCTCGCTTCCTAAATCAGCTCTGACAGACATTTATGTATTATTCTAGCAAGGGCTAATTTTAGTGTTTCCTAACCCCCAGTTGGAGAGTGAAACTTCAGTACTAGGTATGCTGCCAAAAGGTGGATGACTACTGTAAGAAAGGGGGAGAGCAGTAAAAAAGAAAAGAGAGCAGAGGCAATTGGGGGTGTGGGTCAGTGATGTTACAACAGAAATGTATCGTTACTGCACACAAGGAGGCAACCATATGGCTCTTAAAAATGTTTAACTGACTTATTCTGGTTTACTGGCTTTGTGCTGCAAATACAAAAGAATGTGAATTTGTGTTCTGTTGATTTAAGCTTATGGTCCTTGTTTCAGCTTCTTGGTCCCAATGACAGGGAATTCTTAATACTAGTCTCTTTCCTGTTTACATGAAAATGCAGCCCTTGCATTTTTTTTTCGAGTGTCTTGACTGTCCGACTTGAACCCTTCCAACACCTTTGGGATGGACTGGATCAACAACTGTGAGCCGGATCACATAGTATTAAAGTGCACGTTTACAAGCACACGGTTCTGTGTGACAGTAAAAGTCTTTGGCTGGGGCATGGGTTAATGAATACATTTACATAATGCAGTCACCATGAAACCATGAAACATTGAAGATGATAAAATAAGTTTTAAACAACTTCAATGTGTAAGGCATTACTTTAAACTGGCATCCTCAAAATCCACAGCCATATTGCATTTAATACCAACTCAACACATATGGAAGGATTTAGGGATTAAGTACTTTTGCATGTTAACCAGAAAGTTAGCATGACCCTGGTTTCCTTTTTAAAAAGTAACCAAGATTATTAAAATACATTTTTGAAAATTAGAATGATAGTTCATGGTACTAGCACAAGTTTGAGGCGTAAATGCAATCAGTGTAGTTATTTAGATATAGAATATGTTAAGCTTGTTTTGACCACAGGGATGTAACAATTTCTTTTTTACTAACATTGAGGAAACAGGCAGTGCAAAAATGTCCAAGTCCTTTCCGAGTTTAAGGACTGCAGCACTCTGTTGGTATAGCACATTAGGATATGTCAAGGTCTTTGTATGCAAACAAAAACAACAAATAAAAAAATAACACATAAAAGCGATCACAAACACCCAATATAAATAAATGAGAAGCAGAAACTTTGTGTTTTTTTAGAACAGCAGGTTTACCTGGAGAAGCAGAAAAAGACATAGATGATGGTTGTTGCCAGGTCCACGCTCTGCTTCCAGTCCTCCCTCAATACTCTGGCCAGGGCTCCAATGGCCGCCTCTGATGATGGCGAACAAAAACATGTCAATAAAGACACGCACACAAAGGCAGAATTAAAGAAAAGGTCAAACAAAGAGAAGGCAAGATAATAAGGAATGACTACAGATGAGAAAGTAAAACAAAAGTGTCTGTGTGTGGAATTCAATCAGAGTCAGATTGCGCAGAGGGCGGTGCAGCTTGAGGTTAATTTGAAGAAGCGTGGGGGAATGCGATGAGGTCGGAGGCTCCTGAGGATTTTGAGCGATGGGTGCTTCTCAACCTAAAGACGTGTGTCCCAGGGTTTGTCTCCGCTTTCCACCCTGACCCCATTCCTCTGGGTTCACACGAACACTCTGCTCTTATCAACATTGGACCGGTTGATGCGGTGCGGCAGACAGAGTGAGCGGACGGCGCGTTATGACAGATACAAATGAAGCTGTGCCATCTCACCGCGGCAGCACAGGATGATGGCTTCGTGCTGTTGTGAGAGAAACAGCCCGGTTGTCACGGAAGGGAGCAGAAGTGAAGCTGAGCTTTGTTTTCTTTAAAAGGGGAGCAGAGAGGACATGCTGATAAATGTCAGACACTCAAGCAATACAAAAAGTTTTTGTAAAAAAATCCAGTTTTAGCTTGAGAATCTGGAATATGGCTGCGCTTTTCAACTTTAGCCATTGGATCCACTTTGCCAGGAAAAGTTTATTTTCAGAAAATGAACACGTTCTGAATAATTGAGCATCAAAGTTCATCCTTGACTTTTTTAGAGCTGTCAACCACATCTCAAGATCTTCCTCTGGAGATGCAGTCTGCTCAGATGTCACACAGATAGCCATCATACCAACAGTCACTGGATGGCTAACAGACGAAGGCCATTCACATGCCTTTCCCTGCATGCGCTTCACAAAAGTTTTGTCAGCTTCAGTATGTAAAGGGACAGAAATAGTACAAAATGGACATCGGACGCAGAGGCGGATCTGTTTATACTACATTTGGGGTCTGCTTATAACAACATATTGCAGACCGTTGCTGACCTTCGTGACCACATTCATGTTAAAACTTGAAATTGATATTTAGAAATTGTTCACATAATACTTAGTAACTCATGAATCCTTTTATTAAGAGGAATGTTACATTTCATGAAATATCTTTTATTTATCTTTTCTTTTGTGCTCTCTGTACCCTGAAGTGATCAATATACCAGTAGAAATTGGTCTTGTTAGAAATGTGTTGATACCACTGCCTAAACAATACCCGAGACCTGAATTCAATTTGTGTACTGCCAAACACTACTTCTTGTTGACACTACAAGAAGCAAAGTTAAAAACAGGGTGGCTAGCTACATTTTTGCTGTTAAATTGTAATGGCGTTAAAAAAAAACAATGGGAAGTCCAAAATGGTGAAACAAAAAACTATGATTGGTTGACCGCGTCATTGGACGCTGAAAAGAACGTTTGAGACCAGCTCAACTTTGATTTGTTGCACATCAGTTTGTAGAGTCATGTCATCAGTTTATAATGGAAATGACTAGCTTTGTCGGCATACTGTGAACAAAGCAAGGCTACACTTCGGGACATTTTTATTTAAATCTGAAACAAAGCTGGAACGGACATGGTGTGTCAACCTAAGTTACTTGACCATTTGAGGGATTAAATGTAAATATGGACAACATGCTATTAATGTACTTTTATATTCAATGTACCGTTTTGTATGAGTTCCTCCAGGTTGTCTGGGTTTCGAGCTAGTTGGAAGATGAGGGTGGCTCCTCTGATCTTCTCCTGGATGTCTTCATACAGCAGCTCCACATACTCATCGATGCTGTTGATGCTTGCCTCCTCGTCCAGCTTAAGGGGGATGAAAGGGTTAAGCATATTGAGGACTGGCAAACGTCTTCAGAACTGCAAACACAAACATATTGTACTGTAAAGCTTAACTTCTACCTCCACTCCTGTGTAAGGTTTGAGCTCTCGAGATGAGATGTGTTTCTTCTCTTGGTTGTCTGTGAAAGGTTAAATTCAGCATCACAAAGACAAATTACTTCCACGTTTACCTTTTAGTAAGAAAAGTTGTGTTACCACAGACACATCTATGTTGTTATAAAGTAGTGATTATAAATACCATTTGACTGTTTGCGGTTTTGCAAATAAAAGAGCAGCTGCTCCACCTCGAGGAGTTTGGAAGAGTGAATCAGTCGACATTCCTCCACGACCTTTCGGGCCAAAGAGGCCGTATCTGTGTGGGCGTTCAGGCTTTTTAGACGAATACTGTAGGGAGCACAAACATATAGACCAAGGGAAATTACAGCTTTTGAGAATAACACTGGCTCTCAGACTTATAGAAAAAATTGAAATCATGATACAGAATCAGATTGATATTGTTTGATACACGATCATAATTTGTCTTAAGTTTGATTCTCACATTTTCTGACACTCTTTGCGTTCTCCAACCATTGGGATCCCCAGCTCTCCCAGGACAGTGGCCTCCACCTCATATTGAACGATAAGAGCCCTCTCAGTGGGGTGTACATCGAGAGTACAGCCCTTCACTTTCCTGTTGGTCACAAAGACACAAAGTAAGCTAAAGTCAGTAATATAAAATACATTAATATTGTTATATAGGCTAAATATAGCAGATGTACATCTGTGTACTCGATAAATGGTATGTGTTTGAGAAATTGTGTACGATATGTTTGTGTTTGCATACAGTTCTGCCAGCCCTCACTGTGTTTAACCCTTTCATCTCCCTTCAGCTAAACAAGGAGGCAAGCATCATAAGAAATACTCTGCTTCTTTGAATACTCGTGTATCCTATGTGTCAGGGTCCTGATTAAGAAGAGCTAACCAGATGATGTCAGAATCATCAGAAGGGTTTTTAAAAACATATACAATTATTACATGTTTATAAACATTTTGCAGCTGATGAATGTGTGGCTTATTTTGATAGTATTCATTAATTAATATCTAAAATAATATTGTGGCTAAAGTTGGAAAATAATGTAGTTCAGCAAAAAATATAAAATGTACCAACCAATATGCAATTACCTGAGCTAATTACAAGTACTTTCAAACGTTAGATGATACGCAGTTTTAATACTAAATGTAATTAAGTTACTTTTCACTCATATATTTTTGTAGGGGTGTAAAAACAAACAAACAAACAAGCAATACAGTATTGTTTAATAAACCTGAATCGTTCTCATTATTTTAGTTACTAATTTCGATGGTGGCTGCAGGTTTTTTCATGTCACGTTTAATCGATTTTTCTTTACGTACACACCCTAAGACAGATCCTACTAATATGATGCTAACTGTAGTGTTGTTACTTCTGTTTTTGCACAGAAATACATTCATATTTGTAACACGAATATTTGTAACAGAGTTAGTTTAGCAGTCAGTCATTTAAATGTCCCGTTAGGCTATCACTGAGCATCCTGCTGCCTCATCGACCTGTTCCCTCACGGTGCAAACTTAAACAAGCTAGCGTTAGCAGCCGTTACCTTTTCAGATACCGTGGATCCCCTGTTTGCAAATTGTCCATTTAAAAAAGGGGGAAAAGCCCACGTTAAAATGTCCTTATTCCTAAACGGGACCCGCTGATGATGGGTAAAACAGGGCGGATGTTTTATCTATGCAGCTTGTTGCTAGGGCGGCGACCCAGCTCCCAGCACTGTAGCTACAGCAGGCTAGCACTGCTGCCACCTGTAGACAAGGAGGACCAGGCGAGTTGACAAAAAAAAAAATTACGTGTGTAAAGTATGAAATGCCAAATTAGCTCAAATACTGTCAAACGAGAACATTGGGGTACTTTACTTAAGTATCTTCTATAAACCAAGTTTCACTTCTACAGAGAGGGAAATAGTGTACGTAAAAGCCAGACTATGAAAAAAGGTATGACCCCTTAAATTACTTTACAAATTTAGATTTGTGTATTCAAAATGCATTAAGATTTAAAAAAAATAAAACATGAACGTTTTAGACTTGAAACAATATGTTGAAAACACATTGCAAAAATTGATAGCATCTTAATGAGCATATTGGCTTTCCTTCTAGTCACCTAGCACATTTTAAGGCTCTGGTTTATATTGAACATTCATTATTTAAAAAAAACCAATTATTCAATTAATGGACAAAATATTCAATACTCAATTAAAAAAATCATTAGTGAGAATCTCACAAATTACACAACTACCAACTACAGCATTTAATCTTGCTTTCACATGAATACATGAGTGATAATAATAATCAAATAATTGCACATGTTACATTATTACACTCACAGCCTCGGACATTTATCAATTTGTATTTTTCTTACATTTTCCTGATTTTACCTACTTTACTTTTCAACATAAATATACTGAATGTTCAGTCAGAGGATTACCAAAACTATTACAATTTCACAGCAGACATTTCACTTGTCACATTAGGAGAAGCACATGTGTTACTAATAACATAAATGATGTCTCTGTTCTGTTCTATAGTGAGAGTAACAGTGCCATGCACAATATCTGAAATAAAAGTTTTAAACCCAGACGTGTAGATTATTAAACATTCATTTTCATTTTCTATGCGCAACTAACTTATAAAGAATATTGAAAAATCAGTCTTAAAGGAGTTTATCTGCCAATATGATGGATGATGTTGTTGCAGGCTGAAGTGACAGACCACCAGGGTAAATCTGGATTAATAACTCCAAACATAGCGTAATGTAAAAAAAGGATCTGTGAATTTAGGGTGTGTTAGGAAACGTGTTGGTTTTAACTTTCCTTTGACTATTAATACCTTGTGTCAAATATCTTTAGTCTATCAAGTGGATTCTTGTCAAATTGGTTGACTTTATCCATTATATAAGTGTATACTGCCATGTTCATGTCTACTTTAGGTTTTGGTTTTTGAGACATTCCCCAGAAGAGTTTGCAAAAGTCATTTTCTTAGCAGCTATTTTGTTAAGTCTTTTGGCCTATTGAATCCTAAACATTTGTTTTATTCAAACAAGAAAAGTTGTATTCAATACAAAGCAATTAAATTATTTAAACATTTTACCAAAAAAAAGTGTCAGTATCTGGATTGAAGAAAAAATAAGGCAGATCATAACTTAATATAAAAGAAAAAGAACAAGATATCAAAGTTGAAAATTAATGCTAGTTGATGTGTTCTGCACTGGCAGATTTGTTCACTTTGTAATAAGACAAGCCATTGTTTTTCAGGGAAGCATTTGTCATGCCATCCATCTATTTAATCAAAGTTACAAGTAAGTATTAAACAAATGGTGAGTAGGTGTAATTAATACTGTAACATGGTACATCTGCTCTCCAGAAAGTATTTGCTTGTCTCTGCACCAGTGACAGCTGATGTCACCGCACTATAATTAGTCTCTGGCTAGTGATGTATATATCTGAGTATTTGTGTTAGGGGTTAAAAATATATAGTATTCCCTAGTGACTGACTGAAGGACTGAATGTGCTTCAATGTAAATAGCTTGTTTTTCATCTGTAGAAAATATGCACACAATTTTAGAGAACCCCTTTCCTACTCTGCAAAACAGACACCTGCAGTCATTGAGGTTTAAATACCTCATCTGTAAAGCTGTCTATTCGTATGTTAAGTCAATGGGAACCACAAACGGCTACTTAAACCACTGAGACACATTTAGATGTTTAGAAGTGTTGAGATGAAAGATTGCAACCATTTGGAAAGAAAGAAAAACAAACACCAGTTCTGCAAAGTAAGAGTTTGTCGTGACTGTGAAGCTTGACCAAAATGTAGCAAAGAAGCTTAATTGCACTAATATTTTATTAACCAATTATACATTGAACAAACAATTGTGATTGGATGTTCAAATGTAAAGACTCAATATTAAAAATATTCAATTTAGAAATTACAAAAATGTAGGAGCTTAACTGGTACTAGAGCCTGAGCCATTGTAATAATGCTGATCATTTAGCTTTTACCTATTACATTTAAGTTGAGACTTGCAAAACTAAAGTTTTGTCCCACATCAGCACTTAACAACTTAGAAATATGTTTGGCTACCGGTCTTTGCTTGGATTAGGAAATGAACCACAACCTATTTAAGTGCATGTTTGTAACCAACCAAAATGTCTTCATTCTACATTATTAATATAAATGGGTGGAAAAATGACACGTTGAGTTTTGTCTGTGTACCAAAAGAATAAGCTGACTTGGAGCCCACGGCGTACTCTCTGTACTTCTTTGGTTTATGAAAAAGTACTAGGACATAGGACAACACAGGAGCCATAATGTATACAAACATGAGAAGACGCTGCTAATTGTATGACCACATTACATGCAGAGATGGGGTCGTTACTAAAAAAAAGTAATATATTACATATTACATTTAAAAAAAGTAATATATTACACTACTTCGTTACTGTCTACATAAAGTAACTCGTTACTTTACTCGTTACTTTACTCGTTACTTTCCTCATTACTTTACTCGCAGGGCCGGCCCGCCCCTCCCTACAGGCAGATCACGCAGACTGCGGCGCACCTACAGTGTAAGCGCGCCACAGTTTTGCCTCCGCGAGACTCCACTTGCACCCCCAATTACTATTGCATTAAGGAAGACATAACACAAGTCTTTCTTTTGATATGCTCTTTAATAAAATAGGCTACCAGCCTACCACAACAAGCTAACAGTCTGTGAAACGTAAAGACTAGGGCCGGGACTCGATTAAAAAAATTAATCTAATTAATTACAGGCTTTGTAATTAATTAATCGCAATTAATCGCATTTTTAATC
>NW_011352334.1:27990-50612 GCF_000735185.1 Notothenia coriiceps
TAACTAATATAAAGGTGTGCGGCTGCTGTGGTGGGGAAAGGTGAGGCTGAATTTACAACGGAGTTTAATGGAGACATGTTGAACGTTTTTGTCAATTTATGCCCTCAAGAGGCATTTTCTTTAATCATTTTGCTTAATTTTTTGTTTATCTTTCAAGCTACGAGATGTTTTCCTACGTTCGTCATGAAAAATTATGTCTCAGGAATGTAGGGTTTGGGAATTATGGCAGGGTTAAAAGAAAATATGAAGGCAAAATTAAATCTGTCCTCCACTCTAGCTGTGACATTACGCACTCTAAAATCTGAAGAAGGCCTCCTTACCAAGGTCTGAACAATGTTTAATATCTCTAAAAGTATGCGTCCGATTTAAAAGTTGTGTTACACGAATAATGTCAGAAAGATGTGTGACATTTTAAAGTTGGAATGAGGTTTCTGAGTGAAAGTATGAAGGAGCAGTTAGCAGTTGAAGACGGAGCAGCTAGCAGTTGAAGTTGCATGAAGATTTTTGAAGTCTGTAGAGTTCTCCATTGACTTCCATGTTAAAAATTGGATGTATTATGGGATGTATCTCTGGAATTATGAAAGTTATGAAGGATAAAAGTAATAGCCATTGATTCCCGACCGAGCTGAATGTTTTGATGTTTGAACGGAGTTTCTGCGATGTTCAATGTGGGAGAAGAAGCACCGCAAAATAACCCGGCGGAATAATAAAGAATTTCGTACGTAGCATAACAGATAGTTGGAATGCTGTGTCAGCATTCCAACTAAATGAGAAACAAAATCTAGTAACAGAGGTTGTGTATCACACAATGACTGTAATGTCTGATGCGTTGCTGAGTTGTATTTGTTCATTACTGTATTCTTTATACTGCATGTTTTTTTGCTCCTACTTTGAAGTACACCAGGAGAAATCATATTTTCCAGCATTTGCTAGTGAATGCATGCTGTATAACAAGCAATACCATCTAAAAGTTGTTTATCACAAGGGCATGGTTGGTTTCAGTCAGACGGCTTTTGTATACTTGACTGGTCTGTCTTGCTTTTGATCATGGAGAAGCAGTGGCGTTTTTATATGTACAAAAGTGGTGGGGCACGAACAACTTATATTTAAGCTTCTGTTGCTTTTTTAAGCTTTTTTAAACAAATAGCTGTAGGCTATCCATGGTTAAGATAGAGAGAGGGGGGGGGGGGAGTGTCAAATGACTACTGTCAGAAGCCTTGAATGAAGCACACAGAGCAACACAGTGAGCGCATACATTTACGTACACAGCATGGGGATGTTATTGTAATGCACCTTAGAACATGGAGTAAACCATCACAAAGCAATACTTAACAATAACAACAAGCGTAATGTTTCAGCATTAAAACACCATAGACTGTAAAAATAAGGAAAACACAGACACTCATCACCGAGGTCGCAATATCAATCGATCCAGCAGAGCAATAGCATCTTGGCAAAACACAGAAGATCAACAAAAGATATGACATAAAATGAACTGCTGAAGTAGATGGTCAACTTCATTCATTTATTTTGCGTTTTACTGTTTTTAATCGCTATACGCTGCTCTCTCTCGTCTCCTCTTCACAAGTACACTTTTCACGGCACACATACTTACAGCCAATCAGCTCTGAATTATGAGATGACGTTTTGGTGGGGTTGCCATCACTTTGCCCCACTTGTGATTATTTTTTTGCCTCACACATTGAATACAAAAAGACGCAATGAGTATGCGCAGTGTAGTTTTTACAGCACCCATTCATTTTGACAGCAGAGAGAGGGGCTAGATCAGAGCTTGTGCCACATCGCTCAACACGGCTCAACACTGTTGAGCCGTGTTGAGCGATGTGGCACAAGCTCTGATCTAGCCCCTCTCTCTGCTGTCAAAATGAATGGGTGCTGTAAAAACTACACTGCGCATACTCNTGATGTATAATAAGAACTGGATACAGCGTGGGAAGTGGGGCCTCATTCATTCCTATGAGAGTTGCTCATTGGCGCATGATGATAAAATGGNTTTGGTGGGGTTGCCATCACTTTGCCCCACTTGTGATTATTTTTTTGCCTCACACATTGAATACAAAAAGACGCAATGAGTATGCGCAGTGTAGTTTTTACAGCACCCATTCATTTTGACAGCAGAGAGAGGGGCTAGATCAGAGCTTGTGCCACATCGCTCAACACGGCTCAACACAGCTCAATACGGCTCAATAGGCACACTGTGGACACTAATCGGAAGAACGCAGTCCGAAGCAGCAATGTAGAGACGAATCAGACGACTAAACATGATCTTAAAATATATTTTAACATATTTTATATATATTTTTGGAATTATTATTTTAATAAATTTCTGCTGACAGTAGGTGGGGCTGCGCCTGCTCCTAATGACGAGTCGCCACTGTGGAGAAGGGTGTGCTGTATTTTACAATGGTTCAACCAGACTGACAATTAAAGGCAAAAGAGACAAATATGCCTCTGAGCAACAGTTGAATAAGAATATAAAAACAAGCAGTCATTGGTCAAATAAATTGTAAGCTTAGCATCAAGATGTGTGCAGAATTTAAAATAAAACGGGTTCAGTGTCAGGTGCACAATAACGCCTCTAAAAAGCTAGAATTAACTGGGGTGCTGCTGTAAAATCGGCCTTTATTGAAGGAAAAAGACAAACCTCAATACAACAGGGGATTCAAAACATATTGGTGCGCATATATTATAACAAACACTCCTTCGTAAGAAGGTAAAACCTAATCATTTGCCGACTATGCATTTGTCCATCTTGAGTCCTTAGGCTGCAGAAATAGGAGATCCTGACCAGTTGGCCATTCTGTCTCAAAGACTTCTTATTTTCTTACCACTCACGGGATACAAGGACCATTAATGGCATGGCATGCCAAGCATTAAAGCTCTAACTCATGTCAGTCAGTGCTATACATGACAGTTGCAGTGGGATTATTTACTCACAACCGCGACAGCTTTAGATGCACTGAAAGACATATTTATTTCAGCTTTCTTATGTCTTCATCCAAAACATGTCAAGCAAAAGTAGTGAACCTAAATTAGCTATATTGAACACAAGTTAAAGGGTATGTCGTTCGGGTTAAATGTAGGCCTGATCCAAGGTCAAAAGTTAGTCTTGTCTTCTAAGTAGCTGGTCCACTTTAAAGGTGCGAGATAAAAGAACATGGTGGCACTGGATTGACACTTCCTTGGCAGACGTGTATGTCATCACTCTGGTTTCCCCCCTTCTTGGTCTTAATGTTTCTATAATTACCCTTCCACTGATAGACTTCCTGAGGTGTCTCATGACATGCAATCAAACCTAATGTCAGAGACTAAATCCTCAAACATCTCAATGGGCACTCGCCAGGAAAGTCATAGCATGAACTGTCTGTTTCTACACCTTGTTGTCAGCCTGACTTCCAGGTGCTGAACGATTCAGTCCCCTTTGTGGCTCCCTGCTCCATCTTGATGTTTCTAGCATGGTGGAGGAAGTCCAGCTAGAAACTGAGTTCCCCCTCTTAATGTTTCACTTTGGTGTCATGAATTCAGCCCCTGGAGATAATTGACAAGAGCACTGATATTCCCCCTTGACCACCACCTCCCACCCCCTCTACGCCAGGAACGTGTCATTTAAGCCTTTGGAAATGCTGCGTTCATTCTGTTGGATTTATTTCAGATCTGCAGAACTGAGGCAGTGAAGGGTTGGGATAGTTTAAGAAGTTGTTAAATCTCTTAATGTCACAGTAGTCATTGACACCATATTATAATAGAGAAGTGTTGTAGTACACATACTTAAATGGAATGTAAACTCCTTTTAGGTTCACAGAAATATAAACTTTCTGCCATTTAAGTGTGTAAATGCATAACAATCGGAGATGAATCATCCAGCTTGTTATTTTATATCATGTAACAGCTGAGTGGAAGAAAAGTGCAGCATGTCTTTATTTATAGTCTGTGGTAATCACATTATGATTCTAAATTTCCTTTGAGATTGTGAACAGCAAAGTTCAGTGTCACGTCCAACTTTTTTTGCAAACATTAAACTATAGAGTTATATAACAGTAAATGTAATATTTCGTTATCTTATCTTTCATGATAGTTAAGTTCCGTGGTCCCTGAGTCTGGTTTACACTAAAAGATGTGTCGGAGCATGACATTTGATTAACAAGCTACAGAATTTATATCACAATTTAATCGGAGCTGATCACAACTTGTCACAGATGATCTAGTCATCTCAATGCTGCTTTCGGGCTGTGAATAAACAAATTGTGTTTTACTTTTAGGCTGTCTGAAGGTATGGACAGCTATCAAAGCTACTATACATCACATTAAGAACGATGTACAAATGAAAGTTGGACACAAATATATAATTTAAATGATTTATTCAAGTTTGCAATGTCACCTACTTTGTAATTTCCGATACCTCCCTGGAAGCGTCACGATATCGACCTCTCACCCACAACCTCACATACGAGTACTGAATGTGCACCAAAGTGATCCTATGGAGGCAGATATAGCAAAAGATGAATGTAAACGACAGACGAGGCGATCGAAATGTTTATTTCCTGGTAACTGAACAATGAGTTCTCAATGTACACGTCCCCGATACATCTGTCTAAAATAATAGAATGACGCCAGTTGTCATGACTCTAGTTATACTGTAACACCGGCACGAAACATACTACCAATATAAATACATTGCTCTTAAAATCGTTCTGTGTGACACGAAAAAAAGGGGAAAATAGTGTTAGTGAACACGAATCAATAGATTACATTTCGTAAACGAAATGCCGTGAGAATGGGTTGGATGTAAGGGTGTACTGGACAACATGACATCACTGCTGTTTACATGTGCAACAAGCACATTTCTGACTAAATTAAACCACATTTTTATTTTCCTCCTGGATTTTATTTACTCTTTAAAAGGTCACCTAACATACCAATATACCATGTTAGGTACCATTTAGAATCTGTCTGAAAAGTTTTTCATTGTTCATTATATGAATCCAGCCTCTCTTCTCTTTGTCTGTCCATGTGTCCTAACAGTGAAGCTGTTTCCAATCACCTGTGAGATCATCAAAGGAGAGAAACAGTTTTACTACAGATCTCAGCAGTTCTATGAGGACGTCCCCGCCTCGGAGGAGGGCATGCTGGGAGATTTTGTGGAGATATGCAACGTGGATCTGGAGGCTTCCCGTGAGTTTCTGAAGAGGTTTGTGGTGAGTCACAAGATAGCAACTCACATTCAAGTTCTCGAGTCTCAAAGAAATCTGTTAAACTGATAAAGTAACAACAGTACATTTTGCTTTGCTGTTTCTACATAATAAAGGCTTTACTGCGACTTCTAAACACTGTGCACGTGTGTATCCAATCCATTAACACTGTTGCAGCTATCACAAAATATATGTCACAATCTATTATGGGTGAGGAATCTTTCTTACTGCATAGAAAATAATTTCACGTGGGACGAGGCCTCAGTGCAGATTATAATAGTAGCTCAGACTTGATGTCAGCCCCATAAACACCAAAACAAAACAAGACAAGCTAGGGTCAGTTTTTATACGTTCACTCATTTACACTTATTCACATATCTTGTTTGTTTAATTTGTACAAAACAATTTATAACACAACAAGTTTGCTATATCACTTTTTTTTTGACTAAATGTACTTCAGTATATGTCCTTAAAAGGTGTAGCTTTACTTATATAAATGACGTCATCATTTTCAGCTTCCTATACTTGTCACAACATTCCTCCATTCGTGCACACATGCATCTTGAGCATGTATGTATGTATGTCAGAGTTAACTTAAAGTTTTTTTAGATGTTGGGAGAGCCCAAGTGCTAATTCCGGGGAATGGGTTTGGCCCAGGGACAAGGTTATTTAGAGGATCAGTTTTACAGAAGCTCTAATTATAAACTGCTAAGATCGGATATTTTGAAGGAATTGCAGATGGCTAAGTAGCTACATTTTACTTTTAAACACTACAAGCCCCTATTAAACACATCTTACCATTACTGGTTAATACAATGCAGCACACTGTTTATGTTTATGTTAGATGTTAGAGTTCTGTCTGACACGAGAACATGATTGCTTACAGGGATAGTCTATTACCATACATTGGAAGTTTAGCTGAGCTGTCATTTCAGAAACTACGACTGGGCTGGGCCACAACTATTGATTATTTTCATCAATCAAGTTGTCTATAAAATGTCAGAATACAATTGATGATAGTTATAAAACAACACATTTCTCTCCAAACAGGATGAATTACAAATCAAAGGCCTAATTTCAAAGCTGAAAGATTTGTAGTTCATCTGTATTTCTTTTGTTAGTCAAGAATGGCCTTTTTCAGCACATGCTAAATATAGGTTTTTGTCAAACTGCCTTTTATCACTAATGTATTTCGTAACATTTTGATATTTAAGATCTTCTTGTTATTGACTACACCATTCTTGTAATGTGGGAGGAAAACAAGTAATTGTATAATATTGTATAAAACCAATAAAGTTAGACAACAAATTGACAGAAATGCATAATGCATAATTTTGTTATAGAAGTGTTTTGGTTAATGTTAATTTCTGTCTGGACATCTGCACTGGGATGATGTTAAAGCCAGTGGGCAGCAGCACTGCCAGATGCTGGAAATCCAATAATCGTAGAGACAACACGACTGCCATACTTCAGGAAAAAACTATTGTGCATTCATATCCATTTGTGAAACAAAAATAGTCTTTAAGGAGCTTTAAAACAGTGAATGTTCTTAAATAATAGAGTTTGCAACTTCCTATACTTGTGTGGTCCATCTCTCTTTAAAGGGATGAACTTCATTTTGAAATTTGTGACTTATAGTGGTTGGTGTTTTTTTTTTGGTGTGCATCTAATAGGTAGAGTTTATTTCCTAACATGAATAAATACAAAATAAAGTGTCCAAAGGTTTGTCTATTTTCCACCATCTCTTCTGCAAATGTGTGTTCAGTTACACATCCTCCTCCCTGGCTGTCAGCAGCTCCTGTTTAAAGTTGACAGGGCCATTCAAACAAGTTGGGGAAGGAAAAGATTTAGAATACATTCAGATTAAACTGAGCTACATACGCACTGAGCAATATGGCAGTAATTCACCGAAACCAGGAAACCTCCTGCAACAAGCACAGAGCTCCTCGGGGCCCCATCTTTCAGCCCAAGATGTGGAGGGGTTGGAGTGAGGTCAGAATACCAAATGAAAAAGGAAGAAAACCAAGCATGATTCAAGTGAGGTGACTTTTTGTTTCTTTCATGGTGAAGTTCATAGTTTCGTTGCCCTGAGGAACTGAGGTCAACTTGTTTGTGCTGTCGGTGCTTTTGAGGGAACATGCCTGACATCTGGCAACAGAAAATTAAGTATAGATTCCTGATTTAAAGATATGGTAATAACATGCTACAAGGAAACTGACATTTAAATGTACTTTTTGTTTTCTGTGAAACATGAAACATATTTGTTGTGGTTTCCTTAAAAATAATCTTAATTTGGAAATGTAACAGATTATATTATCCTCTGAATAAGCCTCTAAATAAGGTTGATTTATACTACAACGTGGATACAACTATGAATGTTTAATACCGTTTGTTTACCCACAGGGTCCTGGTAAGGCAGGCACACAGTGTGCCCTGGACTGTGGCTCAGGCATCGGCCGTGTGAGCAAAGGCGTCCTCCTCCCTGTGTTTGAGAAAATGGAGCTGGTGGACATGATGGAGCACTTCCTGCTCCATGCTCACGAGGAGTACCTTGGCGATGATGCCGACCGCATTGAGACCTACTACTGCTACAACCTGCAAGACTTCACACCTCCAAAAAACAAATATGACGTCATCTGGATGCAGTGGGTGGCATGTAAGTATTAGAGGTATCTCAGTTGATTGTATCTCTTTACTAACTTATTATTTAAAGAGCACAACCTCACTCGTATTGGACGCAAGTCGCTGCATTCCAAAGCACACCGAGTTTTGTTTTCAGCAGCTCTGTAGGTCAATTGATAGCTTGTTTAGGTTAAAGTCTACTAATTATCCAATTTACTAAAAAAAGTTATTCCTCTAGGACAGAATCATTTAGGCACTACCACTTCCTCTTCTGTAATTATGAAACACAATTACCCCATCAGTTGGAAATATGGACTCTTAGGATTAAAAGGAAACTGAGCCTGACTTTTTATTTACCAGTTTATCTGTGGTCCATTCCTCACCTCCAGTGGTGAGTCGCCAGGGCCCTCTAGGCTCTCTCTGAGGGCCTAAGATATTCTACAAAATAATATTTAAAAACATTAAAAATATATATACATATATTTTTTTATATATTTTAAAAAAATATTTTTTTAGTTATATTTTTCATTAGTTTTACCAAAATAAATGTATTTAATGGTATTTAAAATAACATTTCCAAATAAATAAATCCTTCAAATCTGCCTATTCAGTTCCTGTTGGAATGTGAAGGGTTAAATGAAAGAAGCTCGTCTCTGCGAGTTACTGTGAAGACAGGAGCTGATTGGTGGTCCATCTATGAATTCCCAGAGGGCCCACTATAGTAACTCAACGAGAGAGTAATGTCAAATGACAGTACAATTGACCAATCATATCTTCCCTCTAAATGGGTGGGATTTATTATCGCAGACTTTATGACAAGTTCCGCCCGCTGTGAAGCTTTTCTCCGTGACGTTGTTTCCATAGCAACAACAACTTCCTGTCAACAGCGTAAACTCGCTTTTGTCCTTACAAAATAGGAAGCCAAGCCAAATTACACTTACATGTAAAAGGTAGGGTAGGTAAGAATGGAGAAACCAGCTCGAGTGCGCTAGAATTTGCACAGATGAAATCTTTGTATGTATTTATTGTCAAAGCATTTCATGTATTCATTGCTATCGGGATGTTAAGAGCATTCCATGGAATATAACAAAAAGTGTTTCTGAAGTTATATTAAGACATATAAACAACTACAATGAAAGCAACAAACACAATACAATATCCTTTTCATTTTCAAAGAACACAAATTGGGTTATTTACAGGTGTTGTTTTGTGTGGTAGAGGGTCGCTGTCATTGATGCGTTTTGCACCCCGGACCGTTGTTTTGATATTCCGCTGAAGTATACGTTGTAACGTAATAACTATTTTCTTTTCTTTTTTTTCGAGGGAGGTGGGGGTCAGAGGCCCTAGGTATAAAAGTCACGTCTCGCCACTGCTCGCCACTGCTCACCTCTGTTCAAAAGCTTCAGATAGTGTCGAACAAAAAATAATATTATGGGTCATGGCAGGCACAATGTCCCAAGGTGTCTGAGCACCAGGAATGAGCTTGGTGTACAACCACTGTTATGAATGCAGGAAAACTCTCAGTGGATACATAAATTAGGCCTCGAAACGTGTCAGGGTCCTCCAGAGGATGCATGACCTTGTTTGCTTTTTGTGAGAGGAAATACCAAAAAAATAAAAATTATCTTTTCTCTTGTGACTTACCTTCCTTAAGACTGCAGTAGGTCAGCAATACATAAGGAAGATGCTGGGGAAATATTTTCCTAGGCCCATAACTTTGACCCAGTTTATCAGTTTGTACAGCCCTCACTGAGCACAGGCCTGCAACCTTGCGCTGCTGTGCTCTCATTGTTTTGTCTCCCTATTCCTGCTTGTTGGCGTCAGCTGATAGAGGTGTTATTGTGCTTTGCCTGTTTTATCTTGTTGTGCACAATGTTGATTATTCTCTCAGAACCAGCTAAATACATGGGACTGGGGAAAGATTCTTCAGAATTTGTCCGTCAACCGCTGTGTCACCTCGTGGCTGCAGCACATGTCTTGTCAATTCTCCGGCCGTTAACTTCATAATAAATCTTCAGTTTTTGCTATCAAGCCCCAGCTCTCCCATTGCCTCACTGAGTTTCGTCTCCATTGCTTCAGGAGTTTCCATCACAGAAGAGTGCTGTTGACTCTATCTACTATGATGTATACCATTTGGGGATTGTTATTATCCTTTCTGTTTTTCTCCTTAGGCCACCTAACAGACAAGGACCTGATGAACTTCCTGATGCGCTGTAAGAAGAGTCTGCATCCAAACGGTGTCATCATAATAAAGGACAATATGGCGCGGCAGGGTTGCAAGCTGGACCCAATCGACAGCAGCATCAGCCGCCACCTGGACATCATGAGGTGCATCATCGACAAGGCCGGCCTCGAGGTCCTGGCTGTAGAAAAGCAGGAAGGCTTCCCTGACATCATCATGCCTGTCTGGATGATTGCAATTAAGTAGTGACATCATAACCCTCAGAGGGAAATCCAACCTTAATCTGAATGCACACGTTTTTCCTCTTTTGTCTGAGTCTATATTTTTGATCAGGTCTCGAAAAACTACAACACCACAGCAAGAAATCTTCCAAGTGCTCAACAGCAGATAAATCCTGAAACCGCCGTGTGGAGTGTGTTATGGCACCCGGGGAGATTTTATGGAGACAGGAGCTATTTTTCTGCACAGCCCAGAAGTAAAATAAAGGTTTTACGTGGACATTAACCTTCTACAGAGGCACTCTGTACGTCCACCAAAGCTAGACTGTAATTTATTGTCGGCCGACCAACTCCGGGGTCTGTATCGTGATGACATTAAAGGTGGACCCTCAGCTCTCTTGAGTTGTTCCTGTCTCAACCACGAGGATCATTGGAATAACATGTGGACTAAGATGGTTTGTCTGCCAAGTGAATGATTTGTATCCCGTTAGACACTAAATCCAGCATGTTACATTACAAGGACAGCACTCAGCCATAATGTACCATGTTAGATTTCTAAAAAAAACGATATTGCTTTATGTTTTAAACATGGTAACTATTTTAAACTATATATTTATAAGAGTTTCTTGTTATATGAATTCTCAACCCATTGTAATATGATCTGAATTTAAAGTTGAGCGGGGGAACCTGTTAACAAAGGTCATGTGACAAAAATATCAGTAGCCTAGGGGTCAGTCTCACAATTCTGTTCCCTGAGAGAGCCAAATCGCTTTCTTTATTGGAAATAGTATCCTTGCTCTGCACAATGCTGAACTTCCTACTACTTTTTTTTTTTCTAACACTACCTTGCTTTTCTAGGGTTTTGGAAAGTTTCAAAAATATTAATCCTTCAATGATTTAGAATTAATATAAAAAATATAAACCTGAAATTGAGCATAATATGTCCTCTTTAATAACGGTTGGAGATGAGGTCCTAATGTCACCTTTCAGTGCAACATGTAGTTCTCTGTTCACATTGTATTGCAGGAGAAATACTGTTCATTCAGTGCACTCAGTACAAGCTAGTCTGGTGTAAATATTAAAACTTTATGTAAGTTTGTTTTTTTACTTTTGCTTGTAATATTGCAGATGAATAGATTCTTTTATATGGATTTCTTAATTTTTTCTTCTTTTATGTGTTTGCATTTAGACTATAAATTGCTTTATTTGCTTAAATACATTTTCTTGCACAATATCTACAAATGTGAAGATAAGAAAACCTTAATTTATTTATAACTTACTGTTTGTTTTCTTCAATGTAGCTCTTGCTTAGCTTAGTGTTTACTTACATTTTTCAAAAATAAAAAAATAACAATCTGAAAGCATATGGATGTAGTTTAATGATTTCTGAAATGTCCTTTTCATATTTTATGTTTTTCATCCCATGATCCAAACAAAGTTAATAGGATTAGAGATGGGTAATCGCCATTGGCTATTATAATCAAGGCTGGAACATAAATGCTGACCAATTTTCCCGAAATATTCCTACAGTTCAGCCCTTACAGTGACCGCGCTGCAATCTGCCACAGTGGGCTGAAAACGCACCAGATAATTGAGATCCTCTCCGATAGTTATGGTAATTCTCCTAAGTATTATTACTATTATTATTTTTTTAGACTAACTGTAGAGACAGCACATTGTGTTGGGCTAATGACTTTCAGCTGGGCCCCTGAGGTGGATGGGGGAGGGGGCTGATTATTTCATGGTTTTGACAGACAGTGCCGGCTTTCATATCTGCCTTGGCTTCATTTCAAGCCTGTCAGATGTTGTCTGCATAAAACACATCCAAAAGTCGCCTCAAATATTCAGCATTTGGGTGCGTGAGAGTGGGACGGGAGTGGTGCGGAGTTGTTCCTCCCTGGGCTTTTCTATGAAAGGATAGTTTGTCAATGAGTCGACTGGCACTGAGAAAGTAAAAAATCATCAAAGTGGTGAAGGCCCGATGGCGTGAGATGATCTCCATGGCATGTTTATCTGGTCAGAATGACTCTTTTGAGAGTGAATAGACCAAACACGTTTTTCCACATCTCGTATGAATTAAAGATCAAAATGCCCCAAAGTTAAACTTGTAAGTGTTTTTTTTCTCTCTCCCGCAGCAAATAGCAGCCAAATGTGCTGTCACCTTTTCAGGAGTGGTTAGCGTCGCTGACAGTCAAGGCTATCATTTCTAATACTTCTCAATGTTCTCTGCAGCGGCTCGGCAGCAGTTTGAATATATTAGCTGGAGTAACACTAATTTGTCCGGTCACGTCAGCAGAGCAGAGCTTTGGGCTTCATTCCAGACACAGTATATCTCAGACAGCTCTCAGAGACAGGAGGAAGACAGAGGGCACAGAGGGATGTGTGATCGCCTAAACATGTAATACATAATTCATTTGGGTAGCTTGTAATCCCAAAACCTCACTCACATCAGTCACATGTGCTGTGCATGCCGACATCATTAACTTTTCACTTTAAAGGTGCAATGTGCGAGATATGGTCAGACATTAAGTTTCTAAACAGAGAAATCTACAGAATTTGAAAAGTTTACATTATTATCGTTATGTAGAAGACATGTACAGTATGTGTTCCATAGATATCTAATGAAATTAGCATGCTAGCTGAGCCCAGGCCCATCCTATCTTGTGATAACACTTGTTAGATACAGTGCTGCAACAGCCCACTATGACTCCAAGCACTGGAGTTTGTGAGGGCTGAATTCAAATTGCATGGTCTGCTCTCCTGGAGGTGGAGAAGTTTCTGTACACTGACAAGGTTATGAAGGAATATTTGCACAATGACGTCCAAATACTGTATACTGCCTCCCCAGCCTTAATAACATCATCAAAAGAACATATTTAAAGGGAATATACAGTGGGGGACACATATTGGTGGGAATTTTGACCCTGCTTTTTGTACCCAAACCCTGTTGCAAAAAAAAAATGTATTATGTGATTAACTTTTCTTCTTAGACTTTCTCAAGCCTCATTACCAGGAAAACAAAGAAATTGACAAAAGGTTTTCAGTTCTTTCTAATTGTGTGATGTAATGAACACTGCAGCCTCTAGGGGGTGCTAACTGAGCCTCTTTACTCTTGCTGCGAACAATCACAAAGTGACGTTCACCCTACAGCTTCTACCCTTATGTGGAGATAGTGAAGACCCCCTAGGAAACAGCAAAGGCGTCATTTACAGAGCAGAGCCATCAGCTCAGACAGCCTGAAGCTTTCATCATGAACACACTGAGGCTTTGTGGAATCTGCAGCGGAGAGAAAACCTCAGTCAGTCTCTGGAGCCGGGACGGTTTCATTGAGACATAGAGGAGTAAGCCTAACCTCCAGTCTCTGGGAGAATCCACACCATGGAATTTGCTTGCTCTTCATCTTCAGTTGTCATAGTACAACATAACACAGAACAAAAATAGAACTGATGATTTTTGGGCTGCTTTTTCTTTGGCTACTCACGGGGGGTTTTAACTCTCCCAGCATGTCGTCGAGGGTGTGAGGGTGTTCTCTTTCCCCCCCCCCCCCCNCCCCCCACTCAGCTCTCCTCAGCTCAGAGGGCAGGGATTAAGGCCCTGACACACCTACCCGATTTTGGGAGTCAGAGGCCATCAGAGGCAGTCGGGAATTCGCGGCGCCCTACTCAGGTTGGTGTGTCCCGCACCGTCGTTGCTTTACAGCACATTTTCACACCTCCCGCGGCTGATTCAACATGTTGAATCGGCCAAAGAAAGTCGGCCAAAGAAATCACTCTGATTGGCTGTTGCCTCTTTTGAATGACGAATACACACTACCGCTGCCTGCTGGTAAGGACAGTTATTGCCACTCGTCGACTGAAGTCTTTGCGGTGTGTTCGCAGCAGGCAGCGGTAGTGTGTATTCGTCATTCAAAAGAGGCAACAGCCAANGGACCAACTGCTGGCTATCGTTAGTTTCTCCATCGTTATGTACAAACTGGATTTAAAAACGCCGGCTTTTTGTTGTGGTTCAGGATTGATCCCGCCCCGCCCCTGCCCCTGCCCCTGCCCCTGCCTTGACGTAAGCGTGACGTATGCGGTGCTTTTGCTCTTGCCGGACAACTTTTTGGTGCTTGAAACGAACCGGATTCCGGAGCTAAGAGGCTGCTCCGCTGCGGTGTGAAGAGGAAAACCCGGTGCTTTTCAAGCTCCAACTCCGAACCGGCCCTGAAACACCGTTGGTGTGAATGAGTTATGAGAGTTTACCTAGCAATGGGGATATCATTTTACTATCATGACAATCACAATTTAAACAGTGATATTCACATTCCCAGGAAGATGAATGCAGGGGAAACTTGACTGGCAGGATTTTTTTTTGCACGTTTGCTTCTACTTCATTGTACTATTCTATATGAAAAATAAAAAGTTGTCAGATAAGAAACATATATATGCAGATTTGGGGGATATTGTGCTTTCAAATCAGTTTAGGAAGGAATGAAAATAGAAAACCAAACCAAAAAAACGGAGCCTGTTTGGAAAAAATAAATGTGTATTTAATTTCAGTCTTAGGATAAATATAGGGCAGAAAAATGGCCAATATTATGAAAAAGTTCTGGAGACTCAAAATGTCAGAAAGCTACAAAACTTGAGTAAATGTACTGTGTTATTTTCCACCTCTGATGCAACACACACACTCGAACACACACACTTGACTCCCAAACACACTTGACTCCCTAAAGACACACAACACGCTCCAAACCTCTACTCCGCCTGGCTCTCTGCTCTGACTCACGTTGGAAAAAAAGATTTAATCATAGGAGTAAATTGGCTCGGTGGAAAATGATTCGTTGGGGCATAATGTGCATGTGCGAGCTATTTTGGCTCATTACGCAGTGATCTGAAAGGTTATGGAATTGAAACCAGCATGAGGGACGAGGCTTCCAAGGGCAACGAGAGCGCAGGGCCCCGAGAGCGGCTCCACATGTTGTCAGACAACACACTACCACAGCAACACAGAGGGGGTTGAGGCGGTATGAATTGTGGGTAGCCCATATCTAATTGACTGGTTCTGCTTAAAAAAACAAACCTCAGTCAGAGGAATAAAATGAGGTGTTTGTTGTTCTAAATTATCCTGAATTAATGTATACACTTTCACTTACCACACAAACACCCACACTCATACAGTACACACTCACACATGGATGCCATCATCTGTGGTGTTAGTTTCCAGCTGTAAATTGCTGCATGCTTTTTTTACAGGAGAACACTAAATATGGACAAAAATACGTAGACACCCATAATATTTCACAACATGTGATCGTGTGTAACATCATGGTGATAAAAGTGCTCCTATAACATAATTCATTGGTTTAAGCCTTTCCAAAAATAATTTGGACAACAACAAATTCTCTAAGTTAAATGACAAAATAGACCCTTCCCCCACATCCTCTCAAACAACACCTAACGGCAGTATCTATCAACAAAAACATGTATGTGCCGTGGAGAGCTGGAAATCATCAGTTCTAAAAAATAAATCTGTTTTATGATGTGGTAACTCTATGGCTAAGGTTGGTTAATTTTAGGAAAGTATCTTGGTTTTGGTTAAAAATATTACTTTGTAAGTTGAGGGGAGCTTCGTCATCATGGTTACTATAATAAGCATGTGGTTTAAGTTGTGAAACCATGGTGGTTTTAAAAAAAAACAACAACAATATTGACTGTCTGTTTGAAAAGAGAAACGTGTTTTAGTTCATCCCAAAGGTTTTTGATGGGGTTAACGTCACAGCTCTGCGTTGGCAGTCAAGTTCTTCCACACAAAACTGGGCAAACCATTTCTTTATCATGCCTGTTGTCATGATTACACACCCAACGATTTAACAATCGTGTGAAACCAGCCCATTGCTCTCCTTCTATCATCTAAATCTATCATCATGATCTCTCCTAGTTTGGGGCAAGTACGACGTTACCTACGGTGTAACATCGGCACTCCCTAGTTCCCTACAGTGTAACAACGGCATTCTTGTTCCCCTGCGTGTAACATGGGCACTCTCTCGTTCCCAGTGTGACATTGGTGCTCTTTCGTTCGTTATGGTGTAACATTAGCACTCTTGTTCCTTAGTGTAACATTGGTGCTCTCTGGTGCCCTAGGGTGTAACATAAGCACTCTTGTACCCTAAGGTGCAGCATTGGGCTCTCTGGTTCCCTACAGTGTAACATCAGCAGTCTTGTTCCCTATGGTGTAACATCTGCACTCTCGTTCACTGTAGTTAATCATTGTTGCTCTCTTGTTCCCAACGGTGTAACATCGGATCCCTACGATGTGACATCATCAATCTTTCGTTCCCTCAGTGTGACATTGGCACTCGAAAATGAATATTGTATTAAAACATTTTTAAATATGAACTTACCTAGGGCTTATGCCTTTTTCAATGAACAATGTTTGAGACAAACAAACAAAAAGTAGCCCATTTCAACCACATAATTGTTTTTGTTTATAAATATATAGTTTTTTCTGTTGTGCAATATGTTTGGATAACTAACAGAACACTCTCTCTTTCTCTTTAAAGCCCCAGATGGGAATTAATTCCTCCTTTTTTTGTTGTTGTAAGCAACGTTTTCTGTCAAATGCTAATGAGGAGGCAGTTCATTTTTTGTCAGAGAAATTATTCCTCCTATTATTATTTCACAGTCTCATTCCTAGTGAACACAGTTTTAGTAATCATAGGGTAAGCTATATTTAGCTGAAGCTGGGACATACTGGATGTCTGTATTAGAAAGTCTTTGTTTGGCTCACAAATTAAAGGTGACCTATCATGCAAAATGCAATTTTGTACGTCTTTTATACATGAATATGTGTCCCCGGTGTTCCAGGGAACTCACCAAGTGTCAGAAAACACAAGCCTCTCTATTTTCCTCCATACCCAAATCTCTTAAAAAGGGGCTGCAACGGATCTGATACAGACTGATCCAGATTTGAACACTTCTATGACGTCACAGAAGTGGCGCTACGGCTATTGGGCCAACTCCACCAATCAGGAGGAGACAGCCACGGACATTGCCGTTCGAAAGCNAGCCGGCGTTTTATCCAGTTTGTACATAACGATGGAGAAACTTAACAAGCAGCAGTGGTCCACTGAAGAGACCAGCTACCTACTAGGAATCTGGTCTTCCGAAGAGGTACAGAGGAAGCTGGAGCACAATCGGCCATTGTTGTTGTTGTCGGTGTGAGCTGTGAGGGGTTTCCGCGCGGTTTGGCTTTATGAAGCAGGCACGGTGCGGTTACGTCATGACGCAAACGATGAAGCAATAACGCAGCACCAGTCGGACTCTAGGCGGTGTGAAAAGAGCTGGAGCTAAACCGAAGTACCGGTTCTGAACCTGAAAAGCTCTAGCACTGAGCTTGAACCGGAGTTGCGTTGGTGTGAATGAGGTATCAGAGCATTATAAACTGCCTTGCCATGTTTTGCCATCTTGATATATCTTCTAAATCATGGATCTTACTCAAACCAGATTTCCTGGGTTGAATTTCATTGTGTTGTTGGTAAATGGTCAAATGTGCCCCAAACAACAGTATCTGGCCCTTGTATGTTTGTCCTTGAAGTGCTCTATTTCCCTTTTTTACATAAATGTTTAAGTTAATTATAAACGTTTCTTGTAATATAATATTTTTTGACATTGGGATGTTTATCTGCATGTGTGTACTTCGGCATGTGTGTGAGTGTGATGTGATGCATTCATGAGGAGGGCAGAGAAACAGGCCCCGTTGCTGGAGCCATTAGCTGCTCCAGTAAATCTGCTGGGACCTGAGAGAGTCGGCCCTTCAGCGGCAGGTATTTCCTGTCTCTTGATCTTGGGAGGCAGAGCTCATTTCTGCCGGTGGGGGATTGGCCTTCATAATAAGTTGCGGTTTGATGCCAACAGTTTATTATTCAATTTTATTCTTTATGTGTGTGTGTGTGTGTGTGTGTGTGGGGGGGTGTGTGGGTGTGCGTGTGTGTGTGCGTGTGTGTGTGCGTGTGTGTGTGCGTGTGTGTGTGTGTGTGTGTGTGTATACCATTTGTTCTTTGAGAGCATGAAGCCCACTTGCCAACTGTTGTAATTGGACAATTCTGTTAAACTAGACTTTGGCAACGTTTCGCAATGTTTACTGCCAATTTTCGAAAAATAAATGATTCCCACAATATTCCTGCAAGGTGTGGTTATCATAAAGCAAACCACCTTATTAAAGCCCAACTAATCAAATATTTTATTCTAGCAACAATTCTTTATGAACAAAATGACTGTGGGTTATGTGAAAGAAAATCACCCATGTTATTGTCGACCAGGTCTGATGACTGCATTGTCAATCACGTCCAGGATTTTGGTCAGAGTTTGGTCCCGTTAACGTTGTAAGATTAGACAAAACAAAACAAATATGGAACAGAACATCTTGGTTTTAGTAAGGCAACACAACTTCTCTATTAGGTTTGGTTAAAGATCATGGTTTGGCTTACAATAAGTTAAAATCAGTCAACGTTGACTTTTGGTTAAACACAGGACATGGAAAGCAGTCTCCTGGATTAAAGTCCAATGTTTATTTATCCCATCCATCCACAACCTACTCATTATGCAGACTTTTGCAGACTATGATTAGAAAAGTATTTGTTACATGTCATATAGTTAGGATAATAATGCTATCAGATCAAACTCAATTGTAATGTGTACAGGGCATTTCGTTTTTTAATTCAGTTGCTGTGGTTGAAAATAGTTCTAGTTGTGAAGCAAAAATGCTTACGGGTGTTTTACTTTGTTGAATGGGGAAGGCAGTAGCTCAGTCTGTAGGTACTTGGCTTGGGACCGATGGGTCGCCGGTTCAAGTCCCAATCGGACCAAAAATAATACAGTGAGGACTCGTAGCTGGAGAGGTGCCAGTACTCACGCAAGGCACCCGACCAAGGCACCGAACCCCCTGTTTTCTCTGACATCTCACCATATAACAGAACAAATAATGTTTGTTTATGTATCCAGCTATTGTCTTGTACATGTTTGTGTATTGTACTGTGTGTAATAACAACTGAGTGAACAACCGATTGTCCTCTTCTGGGATAAATAAAGGCTCTTCTTTTTCTTCTTTAAATTTGGGAAACTTTTATCTTCATAGTCAAAAGTCTCATCCAAGCAATATGGAATTTTGGTAGTAAGGTGTCAAAGTGAAAAATGTCGTGCTATGTTGTCCTTGTGGAACACAAAGGTCATAAATTATAATTTATACGATGACATGAAAGCCTGTCAGATTGACATAACTATTGGTTATTTAGGACATTTTAACAAACAACCTTTGTGTCGTTTTTCTGGTGAGGACAGGAAGAGACAGTGAACGCCTCTTTTGTCTGAATACTCATTCTCTAACCACACAGGAAAGAGCAGCAACATCTTGAAACCTCTCTTGTGTTTTGTGTTCCTCTCCTGGTTTTAAGCCACTCTAAGATCCCAACCTCAAGCAGGGTGTTTGCATTTGGAGGAAAACAGGATGTGAACTTTTAAGACCGCACTAAAAGAGTTTATGATAGAGGGAGACATTGTTCAGTCATGTTCCTGGGCTTGTATACAAGGGGAACATTGAAACACTCCGGTGGTTAAGATGTGAGGGAGACATTTATTGGACTCACATGGGCGACATTTTTAGTAAAACGTAATAGTAATTTGCCTTCATATGGGCCGACTACTCCAGAGAAGGATAATAGTTTGAAGTAATTTGGGTTGAGTTGCATGATAAGTGATGCTTATTGTTAAAGTTAATGATCAATTAAAAGCACGAATCAAAGTGTTTCACGGTTGACATCAAATATGTAGATTGATGTGGATAGGAAAAACCTTTCTTTAGCATTTTATAGCTGTTTACTTCTTGACACAGTCACAAGAGGTTTGTTTGTTTGTTTGTTTGTTTGTTTGTTTGTTTGTTAGCTTAGTTACACAATTGCAACAATAAAAGGGAAAATCAAGGTCTGTTTCAAAGGAAATGTGTTGGAGAATCATAAACACACTTGGTTAAGAGAGGAAGTGATTCATAGCAACAGCACCTCTGAAGAGCAATGGGTTAAATTAGTTTAATGAATAGATTGGGTTGAAGAAGTTGACCTTTTCATGATGTCACTCACTGGTATGTGGACTTCCATTTTATAGACCTGAGTTTGGTTTCTTGGCTGTCGTCCATCTTGTTTTTATGGAACCAGAAGTGACACAAGCAGGTTGAGCAAAAGCAACCGGATTGGTGACCAAAATGGTCAAATTAAGTCTAATCATTTGAAAACACTGCAAGACAAAAGACAAAAGCCACACACTGCTTTATTTTCCTTTTAATCTAAATGGAACCATTTTATACTAAATGACCATCATGCTTTAATTTAGAAGACTTTGATCATGATAATGTTTATTGAGGTAAAAATGTAAATGAAAAGTAGTTTCGCATGTACTTTACTTTTTTTTTTTTTTTCAACGTTTGGAGTCACCCCCTGCTTGATATAACGGAGCTTACACACGGTGGCGTGCTTTGTACAGTGGGTTTATCCATTCTGATGAGAGTGCTAAGAGTAAACTCAATAAGTGAAACTGTGAGGTAAAAAAAACAAAAGGATTAAGTTAACAATGCTTATGCTAAAATTGTGATGATTACACCAGTATTGTGTCTCAATTCAAATATTATCCTTAATAAAGTACCATGCACTTTGAACACTTGCAATGTGTGATCATTTCGACCATGTAGCATTCAAATCGCACACGGCTGCAGTGTCCTCATTGAAAGGGCAACCCAGTCTCACGGCATTTCGTGTTATAGTCACGACATTTCATCTATTGACTCGTGTTCACCAACACGATTTCCCCCTTTTATAAAAGCAATGTATTTCTATTGGTAGTATGTTTCGCGCCTGCACCAATTATTTTTGTCTTGGAAGATTGGAGGCTGTGTGGTTTATAAAAACATTTTCTCACTCAATATCAAGCCACGATTATTGGTTTTATTTTCAATGGTATAATGCCAGACTTTTTTTGCCGTCCGTGAGGAAAATAAATGGGGCTCAGAGCCTCAGAATACTGAAATATGCATTTCCTTCTAATTTGTTATTCTTTTCTAAATAACACACTGTTATTTACTCAACAATAACACACAATTATCCTTGTTTTTATTTATTTGTTGGATTCTATAATATTGGGCTTTTTTGCCGTCCGTCAGGAACTGAATTTCACCGGAAACAGACGTGCGATACACACCTGAATACCCAAGATCCTCAGCTATGGTTGAAGCTTAGTGATTGGATGTTTTAGCCGCAATGTATGTTGGGATATGGTGTCTATGCGATATGAAATTCGAAAAAAAGTAAATAAAATGTATTCCGAGTGTTCTTGCTTTTCCCTTTGGAAGTCATCACATAACGGCATTGTAATACACGGTTCGGCTGCATTAAATATTACACATCTGCCGTAGTTCTTTATTTATAGAGCCCTGATTAAAAGACCTTTGGACGAACTGGAAGAAATGCCGGTGAAACTGAATATGTGACGTGGATCATAAATATATCAGCAATTAAACAACATCTTCAATTTCTCTTCACGCAATACGTCTCCTTTCAGTATCAACACTAATTCGGCTGACTTTTATATTTGATCCAATTGGTAGATAGGCTATATTTACACCATAACGGTGCACAGCTGATAGAAAGCGACTCGTAGTTTTTAAAGATATTACTGATTTTCTTTGAATATAAGAATGTAAATACTGAGTTGAGAGAATAGTCAGGGGTTTTGGGTGATGGGAGACACATCTATGGATTCAGAATTTCAATAGCTTACCATTAAATGACGGATATACCTTTCTGTCTGTGATGTTTTTCAAATCAAATATTACATTATCTATATCATATATCATATATATATATTCATTATCAGCTATAATATTTCACATATTGTAGTTCTAGAGAAATATTATAGCAATATCCTGTACAATTATGTGAAAACATGAATAAAACTACACATCTTCAGATACATATGTGTCCTACTCTAATAATACAAAGTTATTATGGCATTATATGCTCTGTGTTATTTGTAACATCTTCAGAAACTACCTTTCCAACTCCTCATGCAGTTGACGGTTACAGGTCTATACAGGTTCATGGTACAATGCTTAAGCTTCAAATCGAGAGACTGAAACTGTATTTTTCTTTACCGTTCTGTTTTAATTTCACAATAAAGTTAATAGTTATATTATGTTTGATATTACTATGTTTTATTAACTAGACCACTGGGTCATGTTAAGACCATATTTTCTGTCGGTTTGGTGTTACGAATATCAAAACAATATATATGTGGATAACAAAATAAATCCGTCATAAACTAAACTGAAAAATTATACTGGAAAGTATAATTTATTGTGTTAACACTG
>NW_011352334.1:50652-51025 GCF_000735185.1 Notothenia coriiceps
TCAAAATTGTAGGATAGTTTGGCCATTAAAACGCTTTGTGATTAGATTTCTAGCGAGAAGTGTATATTGTACTTTTAGAATCCACGTCCAGTCGATATGTAGGATCTATAGTTTGATAGATATTACGAAGATGATTTGAGGTATGCGGCAGCCTCCATGTAAAGTTACAGGTTGAAAACAGTATTTCCGGTCTCAACGTTTTCATAATCAAACCAATGATCAAATGATTTAACAGTGATATCTGCAGTACTCATATACCAAATATTTACACCATAACTGTGCACAGCTGATAGAAAGGGACACCTAGTGGTTAAAAAACGTTATTGAATTTTTTTGTTAAAATGTATGTTATATTTTGTTGAAATCATGTTAT
>NW_011352334.1:51065-51417 GCF_000735185.1 Notothenia coriiceps
ATTGTAATACACGGTTCGGCTGCATTAAATATTACATATTGAATTTTGTTGAGGAATATGTTATATTTGATGAAAACATTTAAATATTAAGAGTAGCCTACATACAAAGTAGGGGGAAAGTGGAAGGTCAATGATAGACATATAGAATAGAAAATATCAAGAAGATACTGCAGTGATCTCTACAATAAAACAGCTAGTAGAGGGCGTCCAAAGATATTAATAGGAGGATGTGCAAAACAGACAAACTAATAAGGCTTTATTTAAATATTAAAGAATACTTTAAGTTAAGGTCTTCTTTTGATAAAGAAAAAAACGTTGGGTGTATCCACAGATAAATATTAAGTCTGACAAA
>NW_011352334.1:51462-56638 GCF_000735185.1 Notothenia coriiceps
ATGGGGGTTTCACAACAAGATAAGTTTTTCTTCTGAATTGATTTCTTTATGAAATTCAATTCAAGAAGAAATTATTTGTTGTGAAACCCATAGTTGTTTATTTTAATTCAGACTGTTCATGACATTGCAGATATAAAACGGTCTCAACTAAACGTGAACTGGTTAGTGGAAGGGACTTAAACTTGAGGTCCACATTGATTTCAGGCTAATTACAAAAAATATATAAGTGTAGTAATTAGTTTAGCGTTTCATTGATTTTATTTACATCACCTCATTTTTAGTCCATTGGAGCCTTACATCACTCATTCTTGTTTCATAGTGTACGCGACATTGTTTGTAAAGGTTGACTAGTTATTTCATATTAAATAGAATAGATGAATTCTACTAGCCTACAGCTGCGTATAACGTTAACGGAGACTGGAACTGTTCACGCAAAGTCCGAATAGTTACTTGTTGTCCTCCCCAAGTTCTGATTCTGTCGCAATTTATTTCGAGAAGACTTGGATCGACAGTACCCATAATATTACCCGACGGGTAATACCCTTGTTCGTAAAGGTGGGTAAATTATTATATACAATAATATAATATATATTATACAACCAACTATACACTATAACTACCTTTTTTATAATTCTCAGTATGTTAATCCCCTTTCATCTTCCAGTACTTCTTAATCTTATATTTTTTAGTTCTTCTATGACATCACTAGTAGTTGTTACTTTGTCATCACGCCCACAAGTTTATAATTATCCTCCGTCCACGTTTGTCTTTATGGATTAATTGTATAAATTTGTAATTCTTATCGACCTCCAAATTCCAGAAGAAATTTTATTCTTACTTTCGAACCCCCATAGATGTCTATTTATACTTCGGACTGTTTCAGAATTGCAGATTATATAACGGAAAGCGTTACAATTAGATACCACTTCGTGATAAAATTGACTGATAAGTCATGTCATCTTTAATATGAGATATTCTACCATACCATCTATCATATTCTTTCACATTATACTGTCAAAAATTACCACTTCCATATGTTGTATAACTCTCCTGGACGCTGGGGTTCAAGATTAGTAACGTATTGATGTGGCATCAACACATGATACTTACAGTATTTGAATCTTTTAGAACTTTAGAACTTCGCTACACGTTTTATACGTTAATATATTGTCAGAAATTAATTGATAATCATTTACTTTTGGTGCATTCACTTATTATGAATATCTCTGCGAAGTTTATAGAGAGGATTAACAAACCGTGAACTTTAGTGAGGGGACTTAAAATGAGTCCACATTGTTTTCAGACTAATTCCCAACAAATATAGAAGTGTAGTACTTAGTCTTAGACGTCTTTGATTTGATCTACTATCGACTTCCTATTCTTTGGTCCAATCTTGAGACTTAATTTTTTGTATATACAGGTAGTAACAGTTTTCTCACTCAAGTTCGAAAACAGACATCTTCAGAGTTTAGCAATACATATAATCTACTAAAATGAACTACACCCAATATTAATCATTACAGTCGAATTGAAAATGGAGACGGTTCACCCTTTGAAAAAAAGGAGGAAAATTTTTTACACAAAATTTACACGAGACTAATTTCTGAAACTCTCGGACAACGTTTTACGGTTTTTCCAGTATCAGGCAGTATTGCAGAAGATTCAGAGCAATTTTATTGAAGTATTCCATTGCGGACTCCCTCCAAAAACAATTTACATTTCGATAACCTCTTTTTTTAGGTAGCGTGACATGACAACCAGTCGGCCTCGGCACAGACCGAAGAATTAATACAGCCACTCCTTATAGTTTCCCACTTATAAATTTCGTAACATTTCCTTGCGTGAGTGCTTCGGTAGAAGTGATTCTGTCGGAGTTTATCTGTCGGCCTTAAGGTTTGTACAAAGAATAGTATTAGTCTTCTCTCTCTACTCGTTCTAATTTAGCACCATCCACGTCCTGAGGCGGCGTCTACGTCATCCCGAACAAACTCTGTTCGGCTCTGGACGCGTCTGGACGCGGTAAAGCTAGTGCAGAACGATCACGCAAGAAGGAGAAGAAGAGAACGGAAACCGCCCTAACGGTGTTGATTTTCCACGTATGCGGTGATGACAATGTACTTATCGTAGTAGTGTAGTAAGTTGAGATTGATACAGATTAGTTTTTTTTATTTTTTATTATTTATTTGTATTTATTTATTTGTTTTGTTTGTTAGATCAAGAAAGGACTGGATTTACAATTTAAGAAAAGGATGGGGTCAAGTGAGTTTTTAAATTGCACGGAAAGACAATCGAAAATGAGGAGAGGAAAACAAGGGGTTTCTTGTGTTTGTTGTGAGTGTGAGGGGAGAGGACGGAGATTCAAAACGATCACGCAACGTACTCCAATCAGTAAACAGGCTGACGGACCTTCCGAGCGGCTCGTACTGCACTTTAGAGCGCCCTGTTCTGCGGCGTCGGAAGCTCTCGCTCCCCGCGCCGCTCCACCGCGTCAAGGAGAGGTTGCCCGACGTCTTCCGATTTGCTGAACTACCCTTTGCTGGCGCTGAGCTCGACTCGCGAAGTACCACCCAAAAATGGTGCACGACCATGACTTTGCGGGGTTAACCGAGCCGTTTTCAAACCAACAACAAAATCAGTCAAAATGAGGCGGGGAGGTAATTGTAAAAGTATTAACATGGTGTTACAAATAGTAGTACTTAATTATAGATATATAACAAGTATTTGGCGGCGAATGGCACAAAGTATGAAATATGTAGGAGTCGTATAAGTATTGTGACAAGTATGACGGGTGTTCCGACGACACATATAGTATGCGGGAGTGACAAATAGTAGTAAGGTAAGTAAGATATAAAATAAGACATCTAAACATGTACGAAAAGTGAATGACGACCAAGTGAGGGACAACCTTCGATTTGACGTAAAACAACAGAGTCATGGACAATTATGAGCACGTTATTGTATATCTCAACTTAGATCTAGAGCTCGTCCTTGTTTCATAAATGCATCATGTATAGACTGTAATTGCAAATTGTGTGTACGTTTGGCTCAGTTCGGCTGAGCCTCCAACCGTCCAACACGGTGGAATTTCAACAACCGTAGGCGGTTTTTGCTGCTCTTCTTCTTTTCTCTTCTCTTTTCTTCTTCTTCTTCTTCTTTTCTCTTTTTGGCTGAGTCTCGACATGTTGAAGTCCGCTCGAAAAAGAGTTCTGTTCGGATCCGACACGCCGACGAGCTTTCAATCCTTTGCTCTTATCAGGCTCGGTAACCTCTCAGTAGGTGGGGTCGTGCACCATATTTTGGTGGTTACTCGGCGAGTCGGCTCTATGGTCGCTTCAGCAAAGGGTAGTTGCATAAAAGCGAAGGCGGTCGGCACCTCTCCTTGACGCGGTGGAGCGAGAGTTCCGACGCCGCAGAACAGGTCGCTCTAAGTTGCAGAGTACAGCCGCTCGTAGGTCTCGTTCAGCCAATATGAAGTCTGACAAAGTACTTAACGTCTAATATATTGCAGAGTTTATTTTGGCACTTGACAATCACCTTCCCTGAATTTGACTCAGGTGTAACTAAAGTCCGATTTAATGGTTGTTTATATATTTCACATCATTAATCAAAATCTGCAAAGTAACTAAAATAAATGTAGTGGAGTAAAAATACCAGGTTAACCTCGGAATTGTAGTGGAGTAGAACAAAGTAGTACATGCTGCTGTAACAAAAACATTTCCCAACTTGGGATCAATAAAGTATAATCTTATCTTATCTTAAGATGATCGATGGCTACTGCCATATTTGCAAAATGTGCCTCTGAACCTTGACAAGTGCATGTTTCAGGCTTATCAATGAACAACAGGAGGGGTCAAAGACATAAGACCAGCTGTTAAATAAAGCTCTTCTGACCTTAGCTGTCATGTGGGTATATTAATGCTGCCCATTATGGACACAAGCCATTTCCACCCATTTATTAATTATATGTTATTATATTATATATTAATATGTTTGTTGAATATGTTATATTTGATGGAAAAAATATTAAGAGTACATACAAAATAGGGGGAAAGTAGAAGGTCAATGATAGAAATATAGAATATAAAAAATCAAGAAGATACTGTAGTGATCTCTACAATGAAACAGTTTAGTGCTGGGTGTTCAAAGATATTAATAGGAGGAGGTGCAAAACAGAAATACTAATTAACATTTATTTAAACATTAAAGAATACTTTAGGTTAAGGTCTTCTTTTAAATAAGAATAAAGCTTTGGGGGTATCTACAGATAAATATGAAGCCTGACAAAGTTCTTAACGTCTAATATATTGCTTTCCTGCAATGTTAACTATGTTGAAGCACTTATTTTAACTGATATTATACATATGAATTATACTCTTATAAGATGTATGTAGATAGTATAAGAAATGTGTAGAATATGACAGTTTAATGGTGGAGGTATACACACATATTGATTGAGGAACCTGCGACCCAAGTTTCTAATCATTGCATAACTACACCGTAGTTGTGTATATGATATGTCAATAAACCTTAGAAAATCTTGAAATCTTGAAAGGGATGTGCAAAATAGCAATTATATACAGTCTTTAATTAACTATTAGTAAAGAATAACAGGTAATGAATATACTTTATAGAGATCTGCTATCAAATATCTCTCCTAATTGTTGGCACTTGATAATCACCTTCCCTGAATTTTACTCAGGTGTAACTAAAGTCTGATTTAAGGGTTGTTTATATTTCACATCATTAATCAGAATCTGCAAAGTAACTAAAAATAAATATAGTGGAGTAAAAATACCAGGTTAACCTCTGAATTAAAAAACATATATGTCAATCAATATGTCACAAAAGAGGTGAAATTTCAAGCTTTGTCTGTAGAAGTCTCAATCGTTATGTATTTAATGATTTTAGCTTGATGTGGTTATAATTAGTAATGTCAGCTTAACTTTTACCTCTGACCAAGTGTTTTAAATGTGCTCTGATTAAAGACTTTGAGAGCCTGTTGCAAAATGCCAAAAAGGTCAAGCGATTTTCACCCATTTATTAATTATATGTTTTACATTTGATAACACCAATGTGTTTAATACTGGCAACTTCTAATTGTGGGAGAAATTAAAACGTTCCCAGTAGAGACGTCCCATAGAACATTTTGCGAAACACAATAGCCAGCATGTGTAGC
>NW_011352334.1:56738-57416 GCF_000735185.1 Notothenia coriiceps
CCGGAGCCGTGCTTGGTCGTTACGTTAATTATGTCGGTGAGGAATATCAAAGTGTGAATTATTTAAAGCATGTAAAGGAACGCACTCAACAAGCACATCTTCACTTAAGACAGCTCTTAAATAGACACGGAATTCCCCCGAAAACATGTTTCTTTATCATAATCAGAGAGAGAGAGAGCAAGATTAAATCGTGGTAGTGGCAGGTACTTCCGCCGCAGATGCCAGTAGGCTTGTTTGAGACAAGCGAGACCTGCGCAGACCTGCGCAATTTCGATCAACGTCTTGCTAGTGCGTTCTTCTTCTTCTTCTCTTGCTTTTGGCGGATTGCAAACAACTTAAAAGGTGCATACCGCCACCTACTGTACATGAATATGCATCATCACATCATTCCAACTCATTAACCTATGTTCTAATCAAAATAAAATAAAAAATAAATTAATAAAACCATTAAATAAATAAAACAAAACAAAACAAATCTATGTTCTTTCCTGACCTAATGTTAAATTCTTTTTCCTACCCCAGTTTCACTCAAAAATTTAAACAGTGCCTTTCTGTTAGCTTTTACTCCCTCTCCTTTTGTTCCCAAAACACCAACAACACTCCACTCCCTCTCTGCCTCTAAGACTTTTTGCTAGTGCGTTGCATGATGGTTAGTCATTTTGTCCGACTTGCTCTGGA
>NW_011352334.1:57688-81932 GCF_000735185.1 Notothenia coriiceps
CTCAGATCTTGTACTTAGTGAAATTAAAAAAGTGAAAGAATGGGAGATAAATATCCCCAAATCTCAAAATAGTATTATATTTGTTGTGTGTTTGTGGTCCTCTTTCAATTGAGACACTGGAGGATGCTTCAGGAAAAGACCAAACACTGGATGTCTTTCAGTCTCCAACATGTGTTTTCGAGACACTGATATTAACGGGGAAACCTTGCAGGACTCAAATGCCTCGTCTCTGTTCCCTTAAACTCATTTGGGAGTGATTACCCATCAGCCCCGGGGGTGCACATTGTTTCTCTTTCAGAAACACAGAGTACTGTGTGTATAATGGGATTACAGACACGCTGCAAACGGTGTCCGCCAAAAGTCCAGTCCAGTGTCTATGTAGTGTCATTTAAATTTGTTATAGTTTGGGAAAATTGAACATCGGTAGGGAAAGTCAGCCAAGTAGGTAGGCGCTAGAAACATGTCAAAAGCGATAGACTACCGCCAAAATCGGTAGGGTTGGCAGGTATGTCAACTTTGTCAACGCTATGATGAGTGCACCATCCGGGTACTCATAGTGCAATGCATTTTGCCAAAAAAGTCAGGATAACCGGTTAGTTTCTCGTGCTCACTCGTGCTCACTCGTGCTCCGTATGATGCTGCTAATAGACAAACATGTAGGTGTTGACACAATGCAATTATATTATTGTTTTAAGCTTATTGAATGAAGATTTAATTATATGGGTTTGGTCAAATGAGGAAAACCCGCTTCAAATTATGAATTGATGAAGTGCAGTTGATATTAATTTTAAAGCAGGCAGCATTTTAGTATGAAGCCTGTATCATGCAGAGACTCTGTCACACTGTATTTATGGTGTGAGGAAATGTGCTGCTATGTGTAGGCTACAGGAGCCAAGACTCAAACCTGAACCTGATGTGAGATGAGAAATCCTGACCTGAGATGGCAGCTCAAAGCTCGATGGCAGAAACAGTGTGAAATTCAGCTCTAACTCATCATTCACTCTGATGCTTTGGGGGAGGCAAAAAGGAACAGAGAAGCAGAGAGGAGGGAGGGCAATCCTCCTAATTTGAAGCAAGTTGAGAGATTTTATGAACTAAGCTGTGAAATATGACTTTAATAATGGTTTCAAATGGCAGCGCCGTCGTCTGGGAGAATGGGAGGGAGACCAACATGGCGGAATAAAAGTGTGGAAACTAAAGAAGTTGAAATTCCTACGCTGGGATCAACACCAGCTCCCCGCCACCTCCCTCGGTCTTGCAAACTAAGGAAATGCGAAAATACTTGTGGGCGCGGCGACTATGGGCTCAGCGAAATCCAGCTCCATAAACTGATTATTAAACCGATGTCCCTGTGGCGGTGGCTTAATTCTGTATAGACGTTCCACTTTGCTTTGGCGACTTGCGGGGTGAAGTTTGGCCTCTGACGAAGTCGAGTAGACTGAGACAACCAACGTCTGACGAAATGTTTGACGGGAACCGCGACACGGTTTAATGGGGTACTGCGGCACCACCCTGGCTTCACCCCTGCCTTGTGGTGGGACTTTTATAACCGTGATGCTGATGTTTGGAGTGCCTTTTTATAGCTTTGTATATTCTTAATTTAGAGTTTGAAACAAACTGAAAATAATGACTCTGCAAAGTTGTACTAACAAGCATTCAATCAACTCAGACAGCGTTCTTGTTTTGAGGCTCAATGTTGGAGTAATGTTGGGCATTTATCAACATTATAGCAGAGACACCTCCCTGACTACATAGAAAGCACATGTTGGGAAAGTCCCTGTTTCAGCCTTGAGATCCTCCCCTTACTGTGGACAGGATCTCTGTCTTTGTGTACACAAACACATGATGCCTGCCACATTTGGTTCTCTGAAGAAAACAAGCACGCTGCACACATTTACCGTATGAGAAATGAGAATTTAACGACCGCATCACCACGGACTGCTGCTTCGAATCCACCGAGCGATCCTTGGAAAGAGTTAAGGGATGTTGTTCATTGTCACATGACATTAGGAGCACCGTCAGAAATTCTCCACCTCCTCCCTCTAAACCGCCTTCCTCTCCCTCCACCCCCCCTCCGAAACCCCCAGCCCCGTACGCACATCTTGCCTGCAGATGTGGCGAAACCGCAAACACTTCAAAGTGCCTCTCCTCAGACCAACAGCGTACCCTGACGCCAACTGTAAATGTCCTGGACGCAGTGCACGGAAAATATCAAACCCCCCTCAACTTGCAATGAACAGCCGAGCTGAAGGCAGAAGAGGGTTAGGGGTGGGGGGCAGACATCTAAAAAGGCCTCCTAAAAACACTTAATGACTCATCATTGTGCTGCGCAACAACAAGGGAGAGTCATCTCTGCTGTCTGTCTGCAGGCCAGGAACAGGAACACTGCGGCTTCTGCTGCTGCTGACGGACACATCTGTAGGCCACTCATCGCTGTGTTGGACGCTCACCTGGCAAAACACGGAGTGTGTCACCAAAACATATCCGCCGTCAAGGAACAGACGGCAACAAATTATTTACAGAAAAATAGGAGGTGGGAGGAGGAACAAAAAAGGCATTTGTGATGAATGTTCCCCTGATTGTGTTTGGAGAAAAAGGTCTCAAGGCCTCTTCTCAGTCAGCTTGGTTAAGATAATGATGTAATTGGCCTGGGCCCCTAAAGACCTCCATCACGTCCAACCAGAGACTTAAATAAAAAGCTGGGTCTGTTTTTGTGGTTTTAACCATTATTCTTATTGGTTATGATAACATTTTACACGGCAGCTTAATTGCGGAGACACAGCTTTGCAATGTCTAATGAGCATCGCCACATGAGGAAAGTTCAATTTCACACAATCATATAAAACACTGATATTAAAAGTTCAAACGAAGGAAGACTGTAAGTTATTACCCCAACCGTCTCGTGTAAACGTCCATGGAAACTACCATACTTTACATAGTTTGTTAAGCAACGCAGGACTTTTCATTAAGAGCTCTGGATTGGAACATTAAAATTGACTTTTTGGAAATGTGTTTATTCAATCCTATTGAACCATGCACGAAGGAATAAAAGTCGTCAATAAGTGAAAGAAATAAAAAATAGTAACTGTTTAGCTACAGAGAAGTTTCTGGATGTGTGTGAAATCATCTGCAGCAGCACATGTGCTCGCATGCTTGCATGAATGCATCATACATGGGATTGCGTGCCGGCACAGCCCTCTGCACGCCGTGTGATCATGAAATTCTGCGCCAACTCCACCGTGCAGCTCGCTGCCGTTTCTCATGGCAGATGAAAAACGCTGCTCGCTATCCCTGAGGGACTGCTGGGAAGGGTTGAAAAACGAGGGAGGGGAAACATGGCAACGTCTTCTCTGATTCCACATCCCAGGGAACTTTGACCTCCAGCAGAGAAACCAAAATAAAAATCCCCTTCTCGCCGCCAAGCCAGCACAACAGGAAGATGGGGTTGTGGAGGAGAGGTGGAGGGAGGGAGAACAATGAAGCCTCTCTCTTTGGCTCCAGATGGGTGCTTTTTGACAGCTCAAAGCTTTTGTTGTGCTGGAATACGGGGACATTGCTGCGCTTTGCATGGTTGCCAGACTTTGTATTTTTCGCGTGTTGACGCACCGCACCAGGGTTTAATATCACGGAGGATCCTCCACCACAGGGGAGATGTGGTGAGGAATGGACTCCCACCAGTGTGATGTATTACCACTGCTGTTTTTTTTTTATCCCAGCTAACACGCAATGCACACTCTTGTCTATTAACATGCATACACACACAACAAAGCATTCAGCTCAGATAAACTCTTATCCAATGAAGAGTACAAGTTAGTGTGTACAAGCAGGTACGACCCACTAGCCGCCCCAAATGACCTAAAAGAGGTAAACGCTCTTTGTTGGATCTTGTTTTTCCCGTTAAGATTTTCAGAATGGCTGGATTTCGTTAAAACTAATTGGGGTGCATGACACCGCATTTTGGTGCGGTATGACATTTTGGGATTTTAATGCGAAACTGGTTGGAAGAATGCTCTACCATTTTTTGGTATTTTTCTGACTTCCTATGGGGGTTGGGCATCACCAAAAGAAGTTTGGGATTATTTCAACAAGTTGGAGATGCAAAAACACATTTAGGATTATATAAAATATTGGGGGATTTGTTATTAATTGGGAATTTGGGAGCACAAAACATGGGCATTATAACCCATTTCAACTTATACATGCAGAGCACACAGCACACACACAGTGACATTTTTCTCTAATTTTAACCCATCCTAGTACCAGGAGCAGTGGGCAGCTATTGTACAGCGCCCGGGGAGCAATGGGAGTGAGGGGGGAAGGGGGATGTCCGGTGCCTTGCTCAAGGGCACCTCGGCAGGGCAGGAGGTGAACTGGGATCTCTCCAAGTACCAATCCACACTCCATATTTAGGTCTGGTCGGGGACTTGAACCGGCGACCCTACGGCTCACAGTCCAAGCCCCTACCGACTGAGCAACTGCCGGACTGAAGTGGGCAATTCAACATTTTGGGTGATTTAAACCACATTTTTAGGAATATAACAAATAACGCATTTTGTCTGAAGAAAATGTTTGGACTTAATAATAGATAGATCTTGCAAGTTAACATCTACCAACGTCTGCATTTACTTGACCAGATTTGGGGATTTGGGCATGCTGTGACACAATTTGAGTAAATTGCAAATAACAAATTTGTGGTTGCTTTGCCAACATTTAAGAACTGCTGACAGTTTGTTGCCACAATAAAATCAGTGACAATATTTGAAAGATTTCTGTTTTCCAAGAATGAGTATACCAGATAGATATTTTTTCTAAGAGCCCCTACAATGCCAGGGTCAGCCCAGTGTGAGTGTGTAGAAGAGTGTGTGTGTGTAGGTGTATGTTAGTGTGGCAGTTGTCCAGCAGTCAGACGGATGAGGTGCGATGCTGGCTTTATTCTCCCATGACAGAGGAGCAGCCAAGGCGCAGCAACCTGCATGTCTCCAGGCAAACAGTGACTTAACCTCATTACAGCTTAAAATAAACTGCAATATGGATTTGTTTTCAGTTATACTTTAATTTGGAACACCCTTCCCCCTTCCAAAAGGCAGACACACACTAATCTGAACTTTTCACATACTGGACAAGAAATGTCTGTGTTTGCAATCATAAATATTTTGTGGCACAAATGAGGTTCAGATCTGATCTCTGGTCTCGGAGTAATTGTGTGTGTGTTTTGAGCATGTGCGTGTCACAACCTTGGACACTGTTAAGCCAACAGATCCTCCTATATATAAAATCAAAGTAGATCCATGTGTTTTTGTTTTCCCTTGTCCTCATAAAACATATCACACGTTTGACTCATGAAGGATGCTGTAATCTCCATTGCAAGTCATTCTTCCTGTGATGGCTTAATGCGTGTGTGTTTGTTTTCATTAAGCGAACATTTTTGTAATAATCTGCCTTCTGCAGGCCAGAGGTTAGTCAATGTTTTGTACAAAGCTCGGCTGTGGTGGGAAATAGTTTCTTCTCACTATAATTCGGGCCATGCTCATGCCAGTAACAGACGTGAATGTTAACAGGTGTCATAGTTTGGTGTATGCATTACTTCACTCATGGAGGGTGCCGCCTCTGTGTGTTTGTTTTTGTGTGTGTTAAGGGGAACAGGGAACAAAGCAAAGATCATTTACCATAAAGGACAAGCTAAAGTGGCTTTTTTTAAAGGCATGATGTATCTCACCATTAACAGGACTCGCTTTATTATTTTTCCTATTTTCTTATGAAAGCTAAGGGGTACTTCAGTGGCCAAAATGCTTCCCGACTAGCCCAGTAGACATAATATCCCTCTGATTGAATGAAATTCCAATTATTGGATAAAAGATTGGACTAGGTGCGCCTATATTTTGCCCAAATGCCCTTCTAGGAGGCAAACCACTTTTTGGGTTTGTGCATTTGTCCCTGTTTATTTGGCCAAAGTGGCCCTCTAATTCCAAGAGCTCTCCTTGTGTGTGCATGTGTTCCTCCTCTTTGACCGGCTGCAAAACCCACTTTTTTTAATGGTTTGCTGTGCCTGGCGTGCACTCCTCTCTTGTTCTGTAGGTCAGGTTTTCATAGAAGTTGTTTTGCACGTATAAACGTTGAAATATTATAGACTTGTGAATGTCAAAATAGGCCGATGTGGATTATCCTACAAGAAAGATGCGTTTTTTGTCGACGCCACTAGATGTGGTCAGAACAATTAGACGATGACAAATGCAGATGAATGCAGCTGGTTGATATTTGTGAGATTTAATTTTGGTGAACTATATTACTCAAGGTCACCCCATAATTGAAATAGTAATCCATGAGCGCATGCCCATAAATGTAATTTTTGATCCATAGCACAGCAAGAGCTCCTTTTTAGCCTGTGTTCAAAAAGAGGTGCCCATTCCAAAAATGACCCCCGGCCCTGTACATAATCTGTACACGCCTTTGCGTTTGACACACACACGCACACACACACACACACACACACACATGCACACACGCACACACACGCACACATAGTGACTGTCAGCCATATCTATTACTGATTCAATGACCATGGTTTTGATTTGCAGCAATAAGACAGTACGTGTAATGACAGCATTAAGGCTTGTTCTGCATATATAGAGTTTCAGGGAAAATGAAGACAGATGCTTCTCCCTCGCTGCTCTTACACATCAACAGAAATAAGGCAAACACACATTCCTGGTGGCTACGCTGTCTGTGTGTGTTCTGCCCTGGCACTTGAAGGGCCCAAATAACAGGCGATGCTGGATGTCTTGACTTGAAGCCGAGGCTCCTTGCCATCGTCAGCCGGTAACGTGAGTAATGAGCTCTGTCAGACACTGGCGGCTGACTGACGTTTTCCACCGCAGACGAACCTCCCTGAGAGCTGATGGCCGCATGCTAACGACAGATCCATGCATGCAAATGGTGGCTTTTCTGACCAGCCCCGGTGGAGGAAGGTGATGAGATGATTGGCGTGATACGCCCACGAACAGCTCGAGGTCAGAACCCAGTGGAGAATTGAGATTTGGTACAGTGTATTCTTTGGTAAACATTACAACACAAGGGAGAGAGCAGGCCTTCAGGATAAAGCAGCGCTCACCACAAGTTCACTAACACATTTCACTAGCAAGACTTTTGTGTCTGAACTTCCTCAACTTGTTCTGCTTTCAACTGTCAAACACTGTTGTAATGTCATAATGTGTTAATGTGACTTGAGTGGTTTGGAATGGCAATTTGGGGGGAGTTAAAACTCTGAGGGAGTACAGTAGTGTTTCTGAAAATTCAAGTATTCAAAATGGGTCTTGTTTTTGTCAAATTTCTTGACAAGAGCAGGGTCTTGACTCCTTTTGCACAGTCTGTTCCACAATATCAGGTCTTGACACCAATATGTTCTCAATTTATCATTTAGGTTCCGACTTGGACACATTTTAAGTTGTTGTCGTTTCGTGTCTTGTTAACTTAGAGCATTAGATTAGAGTCTCTCGAAAACCTATTAAACTTTGTGTTGAATTTTACATTAATTAGTCAGCAAAATAATGAATCTTTTATAGTAAGTTAATTGCCCAGCCATGATTGGTAAACAGCTTTCCTGAGTTTCTGCATTATTTCATAAATAAACAATAATGTGACTATTTTTTTTCCACTTCATTTCATCTCACAGCTTTTCTGACCCAAACTCACTTTTACTCTTGTAATGTGGGAAGCTGTCTTACATTGACTAATGGACCATTTTGATTCGCCCTTTAAGTGTGGAACATAAGCAGATCCTCATGATTCAGTAAGAAGGCCCGGCATTGTTTCTTTTTGACAGATAGCTTGAGTTTAGAAAATTAATAGAAAAAAAGGCTTCTCATTTGTTTTGCTTTGAGTGATTGTTTCCTTCGTCGTGCTGGTGGAAATTTAAAGAGAAGAAACCAAACAAACAAAAACAGCATTTAAAAACCTCTGCTTTACAGGACACACCCTTTGTGTTTCTAACACATTAAGGAAACCTTGAGGCTACTCGTAAAATAAAAAAATAACATCTTTCTCTTTTGGCCATAAAATAAAACAAGATTGTCTGCCTCCGCAAAAAAACACACAGGCAGCACTTTTCTCCCTGTTTTCCTCTGAGAAGAATGATTGTAAATGCGTAATTAAATTAATAAAATAGTCCCGGGTAGTAAATCACTGCCCCCGAGGAGGCCTGATTAGTGCACAGCTGTATACAGTAAGTGTGTGTTTGTGCATGAATGCTTTTTTGCATGCTAGCGAGATGTATGCAGAGGTAGGTGCGTGCGGCAGTGTGTGGTTAAGGGTTAGCCTATTAAAAACAAAATGGCAACACAGGCTTTAAATGTTCCCCAATCCTGAGGGCAAGGCGCTCACACATTATTACCTCTAGCGGTTAGTTAGTGAGCTGAGGTGGGGGCGGCGTGGCATTCGGCTTCGGCACATGGTGCCAGTTTCTGCTATAATAAAGGCATTAAAAGGCTCCTCATTAAACTATTTTGGGCACAGGGGTTGGCGTGGTGGGGTTGGGAGGGGGCACAAACATTAAGGCAGAGGCACTGGCTGCCAGTGAATCTGTGCCAGGGCACCTCTATGTCACTGGTGGCTAAAGGGATGTAATTACAAACATATGGGTATTCATGAGGCTCTAGGGGACCTGTGTGATGAGAGAAAAGACTGAACAAGAGAGAGAGTTATGTTCAGGGGTGTAAATGAGAAAAAAGGTGCAACACTTTTTTAATAAGACCACGTTCACACAAAGGCAGATAAACGTGGGAATGCATGTTTTTCTCTCCGTTGTTGGCTTTGCGACAATTCAAGCCACAGTAGGTCCTTTAATAATAAGCATTTCAGCTGCCATATCCAGACAAATATGGACTAAATTAGCTTTTCCATTCTACTGTACTGATCCTGGCCCTTTTATGACATGTTATTGGATTGAAAGCAAATGTTATGGTATCTGTTTTTAACTTACCGTTAGTGGCAAAAGATCCGAAAATGCAACATAGCTTGTTATCGTAAATAATGTGTTCGGTCATGGGTTAAGCTGCATTCACATAATACACGGTAAAACGGCTCTGCATGTATCTATGGACAGAGCAGTGCCATCCGACTAGGCGGAAGTGCTAACCTTGTCACCAGGCGCTCAAATTATTTCAATTTTGACCTCATTACTGCTGATCTTTCGACACGCAGCCAATCAGATACAAGCTGATTGTAGCAGTGCAAGCTAGCAAAGGAGTTGATCATAGAAACATGGCTGTTAACATTGCAAGTCTCTGCAACCAACTTCGTGGTGAGCACAGAGAAAATCGCCTATCATGTGACTGCAGCTTTAGGGTGTATGTCTGGTTGTCGGTCCGCACCTGATCTCGCATACAACTGAGCCCTTAAAATGTTTTGTTCTCATTTTTGACTATATGCTCAAGAATGTTGTGGTTGCAGTGAATGACATTTGCATTAAAGAGGAGGAATTGCTGTTTTGCAAAACCCGAAATGTATAAAATAAATATTCGTTCATGTTATTGTTTGCATGGAAACTGAACTTTTGAAATTGCTATTGTAAGATGTTCAATCTGTTGTCGCCTGTATCTGTTTGGCGCGATTAGCTGCATCCAAAAACCTAACAAGTTCTCAGAGGGAGTCGTTGGACACAAAACAAAGAAGTATCCTGCTGAGAGACTCAAGAAGAGGAACGGACCATGTTTGTACCAGATGCTGGTGAGAGTAGATTTGGCTGTTTTAGAAAAAAATGTGAAAACGCAAAGGGGGGAAAAGCACTGTGACACATAAAATGCATCTTAAAATATATATTTATTAGCGTGGAGGAGTCCTAATGAGTCAAAGTATGTGATTCAGTCAGTTCAGTTTACATCAGCAGGAAAAGTGACTCTTCAAAAGAGAAAAGATCTTACCATAACCTTTTGACATTTAAGGAGTTCGGGACTCACAGGATTCAGGTTAGGTTATATCAGGAGTATTTGATTGACATAAGTAATTAGTGAAGATTGTGTAGCTTTGGTGGTGACTGTTGTGGAAATCAAAATGTTGTGTAGCGTTCGAGGTGCTTGATAATGACGACCATAGGAAAGAAAGTGGGCAGTCCTCCCCATGGCAACCCTTCATGTTTACGTTAAATGTGGGACTTTTAACAGTGCCAGGCTGTGATGTGGTGCTGTGGTAATCATGTCACTAACAGACAGAGACAGACACAGAGAGGGATAAGCTCTTTGAGAAATGATGAACACCAACAAACGCACTGATGAAAGCGTTTGGCCGCAGATTCAAACGGCTAATTTCATGAATACATTTAGACGGGCGTTAAGAAAAACTGCTGCGGTGGCGACAGCAGATACATTTATGGGGCTGTAACTCAAATTAGATAAACAAACGGCAGAAATCAAATTACTCGGCAGTCTATTGTGCTTGACTGTTGCTCCCTGTGAAGATGGCAAGAAGAGATTCTTTAAAGCTGTTCACACAAAGGGATCTGTGTGGACTTATTATTTTCTCTCATGATAAAATGAACCACATCAGTTCAGCAAATCCATCAATCCATCTAATCAATACTGTTTCACAAACAGTTCTGACCTCTGGGTCATGGTAGCTTTTTTCTGGACTGAATATCAGGCTGAATTCAGGATTTGACCTCCGCCTTGAGGTAATGTGTTTCGGTTTGTAGCAAATCACAGGTATAATTGTTTTCTCTTATGGAAATGGCCTTGGAGGTCAGTGATCTCCGACTGCCCTTCTAGGTTTTTTTCCTTTTTGTTCAGTCTGATATTTTATAGGAAATAGAGCGAAGCCTGCAATCTGGTTCAGGCAGTCAACTCGAGCACCCGTGATATGCCTTACTGCCTAAAACAACCAACCAAACATTCTCCGTAAACCTGGTACTCTATTTAAGCTGCAAGACTCAAACTATATGCTAGTGTTAATAAACATTTAAAACACGAGTTGTCTGACTAAACTAAGCATAACACCAGAACTTATTGTGTTGGCGGCAATCCTGTTTTTTGTTGGATGTTCAAAAGCTTGAGCCAAGGACTGACATTAGACCAAACTGCACATTCCTAGCCTAAAAACGTCCTATAACTTCCTTTGAGTAGAACAACTTTAACACAAGGACATGTGAACAAAAACTCTAAATCCACATTCATTCTGCTGCCATGTTTGTTCTCTGAGCTTTGTCACAAGTGTTCTTGGGGGTTCCAACACTTACAGTAAAGACGATGAACTAATGTTGAATGTAGGCAAACCTCTCCAGTAATCACACATACTGTATCTAAAGAGCCTTTCTTACATGTGCCATGTCTTACAACGTGCCTGGTCCTGTGTGTTGTGTCCATTATATGCCAGTGTACCTTTTTGAATGTGTGCCAATCTCTATAACTGGTTCCCATGGTACCAGACCACCATGTTCCCACTCCCCCGCTATCAGCTGGTGGGTTGTGGTTTGATACTGCAGCTCAGGAATCTGTCACCCGGAGCAGAAAGCGTCAGGATGTTTAGAATCAGGCCACAAAATATGGAGGTGGTTTCTGAGGGGAATAGCTCGTAGACTCTCTGGATCTGATTAACTGTGTGTTTGTGGGAGGATGTCTTGATCACAGTGTGTGTGTGTGTGTGCGTGTGTGTGTGTGTGTGTGTGTGTGTGTGTGTGTGTGTGTGTGTGTGTGTGTGTGTGTGTGTGTGTGTGTGTGTGTGTGTGTGTGTGTGTCAGTTTACATCATAACCCTCCAGTTAACCATCCCCTTAGATACCCTTTCCTGTTTTATGTTCAGCAAGTAGCTCCTGTGGAAGACTCATTCAGTGTAAACATACTTTTATAAAATTACAATTAAAACTCTTGGTGGTTGTTAAAAGCCTATAAACATTTATGAACGACTTGAGAATAATGTACAGTATACAGTTTATTGAATGTAATTTCCACTCTGCTTCTTGTGTAGTGAGTAAATTACATTTCTAACTTTGCATTTCATTACATTTGCATGTCTTTGACAGATTGAGAATATTTTTCTAAAATGTTGGGACTGATAATAGCAGACTGTTCTAATTTGTCTAAAAAAATTTAAAAGTGAGAACATAGAGAGGGCATAGTGGGTTTTATTTTCGAAATGAAGGGTATTTATTCAAAATAAGGAACATTTTTGGAAAAAGTAAGAACATTGTTTTGAAGTGTGGACATTTTGGAAATTAAAGACCCTTTTGGAACATGTACATTTTAAGAAAAATAATGCTTTTATTTGGGGGAAAGTGAGAATATGTTGTCCAGTCCTCTTAGGTTAGAGGATGAATTGTGTGTGTGATGATGGGTGTGGTTTTGGTCATGGTGGTTTTAAGGGGGTTGAAAGTTCATTGGATCGGATTGTTTCTCATCATTTATTCAAAAATATTTAAACAAAGATTATTTTTACCAGAAATCAAAACAATCACATTAAAATTCCAACACATGTTTCACTGACAACACAGCATCAGGGATCTTTTAGCAACTGGCTGCTACTTTTAATGAAAGCTTGTTAACTGGAGTTCACTGGAATATACTGTGTGACCTTTTGGTTTCAACTCACATTTGTAATGTTTTAAATCTCCAATCCAGTGATCCTATTTACAGTCAGATTAATAAAAAAAAATCTAATTAGTGTTATGTTATTGTTTATGAAGAACATTAAAAGACCTAACAAAGGAAGGGCATAAATTACAGTAATTATAACAGCTTTTTCTCTTTAGAACAATGAGTCATTATTGCTTTGCATATCCACAAACACGACACATACTTGGGTTTAATGTGATTAACTGAGCAGAGGCTCTGCATTTCTGTGTCATAAATCTCCTTACTCTGCTCTCAGCGGGAACTCCTTACCTCCAACACTGCCAAAAAAAGATCCAAATCCATGACTCCTGTTCTTTTTGTTCGCCTCCTAATGAAACCAGGTATCAAGGGTGTGGCAAATGAGCTGATTTAGAGCTTGTATACAGCTCAAAACTACCAGAAACTCAGTGGGGCGCCACTGCTCGCAATGCACCTATGCCAGAGGCTGCTAATAGGCATTCTCGCTTTGCCTCTCTCTCCTTGATTGGGACCAGATGTGTGTGTGTTACACTCTGGGAAATGGCTGAGATGAGAGACAGTAAGGGCCGCCAGAGCCACAATAAATCCGTGGAACGGCTAATGAATAAAACAACAGTGGATTAAATGCGCCATAGCTAAAAATAATTTGATTAAGAATCTGATTCGGCGGCCAAATTGTTGGAGGCCATGCTGCAGACAGCTGTGTCTTTATTTGAGCTCTGGTGTGTGAGGCCACATTTTCCCTAACGAGCTTCTACGAGACTTGGATCGAGGTCTTTTTATGGGGATTTCTGGGCAAAGCTCGGGGCCTAATGAATCAGTTGTCATCACGTGTGATTGCCTGTTTAAAAAAGTCCCAAACTTTCTGACGCTGTTTAGTCAGGTTCACCCAGGGTCAATTCAAAGTCAAAACACTCCCCTTCTGCAGCCAATAACCTGCCTTTATCAACAAGTGCCTCCAGCTCCCTGTCATTTTCATTAATCATGGATATTAGAGATGGTCTTTTGGGGCTCGATAACGGCCCCTACATTTGTACGGATATTGGCTTTTCTTCGGAGAGCAAGATAACAGCAATATGAATCTCATGTCTGAGCAACCCTGCCTCTGACAAAATGATTTTCCCGTAAAAATAAAATACGTTCTTACGCTTCGAGGTAAACATATTTTCTCCCCAATTAGGCTCTGCGTTTTGAACACAAAACATCATGGTTTGGCAAAAAACAATTAGGAGTTTTCTAAGTCAGTTCTTAATGCAAGTAAAGGCTTTTGAATTTGGGTTGGGCACAAACAGCGTTCCCCTAAGAGTCCTGTGTTTTATTCGCCCATTCAACTCTTCAACCAAGCAGACTTTAGTAGACTATGATTACCAACATATTTGTGAAACAATCGTAATCCTGGAGAGAATATGTTTCTCTCAAAAGGTCACTGACTGTGGTTTTATTGCATGGGAACAGATGTTTTAACAAGACTAGGCTAAACTGTGTGTTCAGTACAGAGCTAGATTCAAGATGTGACTATCCTAGCTTAGCATAAAGACTAGAACCAGGGGGAAACAGCTAGCTTGACCCTGTGATATAACATTTAGAATAACTGCCTTGTGGTTGTATGCTCTATTCAATACCCCGATCACATTCTTTTCCTATTTTAACATTTAAAAAAGTGTCATATTTGCATATTAATTCACGAGTTATAATAACCAAACATTTAACGACTTGAATGAGGATACTATGAAAATCAAGGTGTCCTCAAGAAGTTCCAAACATATGCTAGAAACCTTTTTCCAGAATCATACTCTGTTTAAAAAAACACAAATACAAAAACTCCACCTATAGGACATAACTGATGAGAAACAGAATCAGCTGGGTTTGATGCAGGAATGAGCCAGAGTTGTCAATTTGTAAGTGTGGTCAGGCTTCAGAAACTGCTCCCTAAACCTCAAATGACTATTTCTATGGCTGTTCTATCACTAGGTCTCCAAAACCAATCAACAAAGTTGGACGATGGGATGCAAACAGTGACCCCCGGTGTGACAGTCAGACACTTTGACACAACCATTCATCCAAGCATACCTGCCTTAGACTCCCAGTCCCAGAACCTGAGAAACAGAGGTCATTTGCCTTACTCCAAGAGGTTGTTTTCGTACTGTGTACAGTTTGGCCTAGATATTGGATCATAAAACCTATTACTTGTGTGTCAGTGTTGACACACAAGATGCAGCTCGGAATTAAGGAAAGGCAGTTTTGATCTACCTGCTTCCTGTGTTTGTCCAAGACTATGCTACGATAACTGAGATTGGATTGATACCCAAATTAATATATGTCATGTATTTCGTTTAAATACTTTTAAAGGCAGAGAAGCCCAAAGAGAGTTCATATTTGCATTTTGTTTAAGATTCCTAAATGAATGGTCTGAATGCCTCAGGCAGTCTCCTTATTTACATTTCTAGAACTTCCCTTGTGTCCTTTTGTTCTACTCCTGCCTTCCTCTCTCTTTGTCCGGGTGTCTGTAGCTGCTTGTACTTTTCATCTTAACACAAACTGACAGTCGACAGTCGACTCCACTCCTGACCTTCACCCGTCCGCCCTGCTCGCTGCAGCCTCAGTTCCCAGAACGAACCCGAACGTCTGGACGTCAGACTGATGAAGGGACTGTTGAAAAGCGCTGAAAACGTGAACGATGTCCATGAGCTCACTGGCTTGTATAAAAGAGCCCGCACACCAAACCGCCTGCCAGGGGAAACAGAGCTGGGAGGCAGGTGAGACAGGGAGGCATTGTTTGGGCCCCCTTACAGGTGAGACTCCTCACAGTCTGCAGCAACAGACCTCTCTTTAGATGGATCAGGGACACTCTCCAAGAACATTAAGAGGGCTTGGCGTGAAGTTGGCACCACACAGACTAAAAGCTCGGTCAGGAGGAAATGGTATTGATGGACTACTGGTGTTATTACAAGGTTTAATATGGCTTTAGCAAAATTAAGTGAGGAAATCTGTAATGTTGTAAATGTTTTTCCTCAGCAACACCAAGGGTCACATGTGACATTGTCCAAAATATTTAAGTAATTTAAAGAAATAAAGTAGAATAAGTAAATAGGAAGGTCAATCAAGGTTGTTAAGTCCAATATCATCAAACAAAGCCAAAGACAAAACAGAACCACTGAAAGGGAGCAGATAAAACTGTGGATTTAATCCAAGTAGCACTTTCTTCTCCAGAGAAAACAGAGAGGGCAGAGAAATAAACAGTAAGATTGAAAAACAGACGCTGAGGGTGCGGAGATTGAGAGATAAAGGGAAACAGTGTGCATGATGTCAGGTCGCTGTTTTAGTGCTGCAAACTGGCTGCAGATGGCGGAACGAGAGGTCAGAGATGGAAATGAACAAATTCAGAGCAGCAGCTGAGCGGAGAGGAGGGGCTCTGACCGGGACGAGGGTCAGCGTCGAGCCGGCAGACAGATTTTTTAAACGGCAATTAGAAGTTCCTCCAGCTTCTAGCTCAGAGCCACGGCGACAGCCTGACCCCTAATCATCCTCAATTTCATTCAGGTTTGAGACGTGTCTCCTCGGATTGGCTGTTTATTTTTCACAGCGCTTCCTGTTTGATTGAGCACCACGGGCTGTATGTCTTTGTGGATAACAGGGAGGGCAAAGGTCAGGTGCACACTTACCACACATGTTAAATCATCCAGCACCACAAGCAGTCAATCTTCTTCAATGTATCTTAAATGTATCTCCGTTATTAACATTCCTAAAACAGCATAGGGCCATTTGTATTTGTATACCCCTGCAATTTTTATTTTTTTTAACCTAAATGACAGCTAGCAGATTTATCAACTGTAGCTGGTAGGCTAATTAGCTTAAACTGGTTGGTTCCCTTTATAGCAAAACCATGCAGTCTATCATGCTAAAAGACAGCAACATTACGTCTGGCCGTTGCCTCATTTGAGACCGTTAAGTTGCTTTTTTTGCAATTTGTGATGATTCACCCAAAACAGACAATGCACCGACTGTATATATGTTAGCTGTAAGCTAGCTAGCTTGTGTGCCTGTCTGTTCAGTTTGTTGACTAAATGAAATGTGTACGTTTCTGTAATTGATTGATCATTTCTTGCCATTGATTTTTAGCTCTGTTTCAAGTCTGCCCTTTGTGTTATCTTAAGACATTAAAGCTGCATCTCCTATACCTCAAAGTGCTGGGGAAAAGTCCTAATTTCATCTGTAACCCCAGAAAGAATAGCTAATAGGAGTATACTGCTTGTTCATAGAAGTTGCACTACAGCTCCATGTACCTCATGTTGACATGTTAAACTGCCAAAGCTTGGTGTGCTTTGTCTCTTTATAGTTGTTAAGGTAAGGGCTTTTCAATGGAGGGGATAGCCTTTGGGAAGAAAACATTACCATAGTTGCTGAATTCATCCCGAACTCATAGCTGACTTATTTCCTTCAGTTTAAACCTCGACATGCTTTGCTTTTTTCAAAGAACCAGATAATTACCCAAAGTAACAATAACTATAGTTTGTTTTTTTGGATTGAGTTTCCTTATTGTTTTTGTAAATGGAATACTATTTGCCATTGTAACATGTAATTGAGTTGATGTTTGAAGGTTTTACTCAATTAATCTCTCTGGTTCCTACCCAGGAAATACATTTTAGTTAAACTAACCGTGAAACTTCAGATTTATGTCCAATGGCTGTGTAAGAGAGAGGAGGAACTTTCTCTGGTTCTTCGAAGACGCGTCTCGTCTATGGTCTCGACACACGTGGACGACAGATCTGACATGTTGAACTTCTGAACTGAGTGCAGCCATCATGGTAACCTACTTTTCTCCTATCAGTTCCACCCATTCCTACAGGGAATTTATACACTTCCCCCACCTCTAACCCTGATGTGCCTCCACAGGTCACCTCAATAATGAGCCATGTGGTCCCCTCTGGCGCTCACTAATCAGGGATCCAAGGCCGTCCCATCCTCGGCCCGACGCCGCCGCTGCATCAACACACTCTGAACCCGGAGAGGTTGTCTCTCTACCATCTGGCCTCCATGCCTTGCCCTGTCTCCACTCTGCCGGCGATTTATGCCCTCCTGAGGTGTTTTGCCTTTTAACTTGCACATAATTGGCCCCCAGATGCAGAAAAAGATGTGGGGGCCAGTTTTTATTAGTTGCCAAGCAGAGGTCATTGTTTTTGCATTGCTCCGACTCTTCAGCGCTGCCAAGGTTAAAAAGACACGCTTTATGTTGAACCAATTACTGAAAGAAATAAGGAGTCCATACAAAGTCATACATAAATGACGGTAATGCTGGAATTTAGAGCTGAATGAACCCAGTGTGTGATGATGTGTGCTAAATGACAGTGGTGAAGGAAGCAGTAAAAATCAAATCATATGAACTCAGCCCTTTTCTACAAAGTCCTGAAATACCTTCTGTCTTGTTTCATGTCCGTAGGCTCCACCTCCGTGACTTACTCACCAGACATGATACGTCTGCTGTTAATTTGTATGAGTTAATAGGCGATATTCACAAGAAAAGCACATGACATGGCAGGCATAAGAACCTTCAAAAGTCTGATTGAAAGTCAGACATCACTTTAAAGCGTAACCATACCAAGTAATAAATGGTGACCCCTAATGTAATGTTGGGACTGATTATAGCAGACTGTTCTAACCACTGAAACATGGTACAAAGGCTATAGCTAAAACATGCAAGGTATTCAGGGAAAATATATTCTGTGTTTTGATTTGTAATGAGCCTTCAAGCTCATGAATCTATTCCTTAAACCATTCGACCTTCATGGATTGTTTTTCATCTTCTCTGCTGTTGCTGAAGTCAGCCTGATGCCCTGATTTAGTAGACTTGCTAGACATTTGGGAATTAAAAATTAACATATTAAAGTCAATGTGGATGGATAGATGGGTTAAGGTAAAAAGTATTTATAATTAAATATCTAAGGAGAAACCTTTCTGCTTAATTTATTTTTTTTGGTTGATTCTAGTTTATTTTCATATCTGCAAAAGGGGACGTAGTATAATAAACCACACTCTGCACACAGGGTGTGTGTAGCCCTCTTTTTGCCCTCCTTTGCAGTACAACCACTTAAATGTCATGCTGCTTTCACATGAAGCACTTCTTTAATTAACCTTTCACCCCTCTGACACACGGGCAGTCGCTCTATAAGAAAAGAGCTAGACGGGGCAGTGGATGAGAAATTAAGCGGAAAATTGGCGGAAAATGAAATGAACACCATGAATTATGTGCAGTCTTTTTGCATCAGTATCTTTAGGAAATTAGTGTACTGATTAGGACATTCCGAGGTTGGAATTTAATAAGTAACCTTATCATTCTACTTCACTACATCTCAGAGGGAAATATAGTAAATGTTACTTAACTTAATTTATCTGACAGCTTTAGTTACTTTTCAAATTAAGATGTTTGCAGACAAAACTGCTGCTATTCCTTTGAATATTTGTTATAATTGGAATTTATCTGTAATAATATTGAGGCTTGTGCTGTTGGTTGGACAAAACAAGTATTATGAAGGCATTACTTTGGGGTAATTGGGACACCATTTATCACTAGTTAACTGAAAATGATTGATAATTAATTGTTCAAAATGACTCCCATTTCAACCAATTACCAAAGTAACATATCTTACATTAATGCATGAGTATCCTAATAATAATAATCAAATGATATAACATATAATAGTTTAACAGCAACAGGGTACATTTTTCTACTTTAAATACAACATTTTCATGATGACATACTTGTATTAAAGTAACATTCTCAATGAAGAACGTTTAGGTTAACTGTATGCTGTACTGTTAGTATTTTTATTAACCTAAAGCACATAAATACCAAGTGAATTTATTCAAGGGAACTTTTAAAGGAGATGTATGGAGCTAGTATGTAGTACACCATAGATATGCCCTTCGTATTATAATCTACAAAGTTACCTTTACGTCTTAAGGTGCATACAAAATCTAGAATAATATTTTATCTGTACTACAAATTGTATATGATGATAGCAATGTGTATTGTTTTATTTAAATTCACATTACGCGAGTGTTTATTTTCTTTTTATTCAGGCGACATCTGTAACTTCAAACTCACGGGTCTTCTTTTGGGTCCTTAACGTGGCATTAATAAACAAATATGGCGGCGAGGTTTTGAGCTTCACAGTTTATCCGTCTTTTAGAAGTTTAAAATGACTATTTCAGGTCAATAAGCTAAATATTTACTACATGCATAATTATTGCTGTATTACCTGCAGTATTTTAGGCGTGAAGCTGTAAAATGAGCGGCTGGGCCGGCTTTTCTGACGAGGAGTTACGGAAGATGCAGCCGAAAGGTGACATCTCTTCCTGCTAATTATAGCCTTGGAAGTTAGCTTCTGACTCTAGCTCCCCCACTTGTTGACATGTTTTGAAATAAAACGTTACATTAAGTCGAATCATTTTGTGTGACATTTTTTCTGCTACATGTGTTTCCAGACGCGATGGCCGTTGCGGCTGCCCGGGGACGAAAGCCGGCTCCAGCCAACCGGAGTCGACAGCAGATACAGCGGGAGAATGCTCTTCAGATGGCCGCTCAAAAAAAAGCGTCTCATTGTCTCCCACCGGAGCAACAACTCACCAAACCGCCGCCAAGGGAAGAGCCTGAACCTCAGCCCACAGCCCCGGCAGCAGCAGCAGCAGCTCCGGCTGTCAGACAGGAGGTGCTACCTAAACCAAGCGAAATAAAGCCGGCTCCAGAAGAGGAGATCCCGGCCGTCAAAGAGCTGGAGAAACAAGAGGTGGCACTGTTAGTATGTTTTCCTTATTGTACCTACTGCTGGGATTTCACTACATTTGGTTGACAATTTATTTTCCAGATAACAGTTTTTCCATCCCTTTCCTGTCCAGTGAAAACCATTTATCTACAGATATGTTGCTTTTGAATGTTTGTGATTAAGTTATACTACTTCTTAAGCCTAATATACAAGTTAAAAAGCCTCTTGGATCAGCTGTAAATGCATTGTCACAAAGCTGAAAACAGGGCTGTTTTTCTAACCTTCGTTCCGGTGCACTCCGATAGCATTTAGCACTACATCGAGATTAAGATTAAACTAACTTCTTTTGGGAACACCCGCATATAGGTTACCTATGGAGTTAGCCAGATTTGTGTAAATTACTGTTCATGGTCATTTGAAAACAAATGCCGGTGTCGGACAGACACAAACACACCGAACACAGAGCTGAGCTGAGCAGAGCACATACACACACACATCATGCGCCTTGGTGACTGGACATCTCCTTCATAAAACTAATAAAAGGGGGAGTAATCGGGCAGTTCGATGTGTGTGGAGGTGTGTGTGGAGGTGTGTGTGGTTAACACGTAGCAGCCTGCAGTCACTCGCTGTTCTGATGAAGGTTAACCCAGTGAAGGCGGTGCGTAAAAAGGCACAGCTCTCGGTGCGCTGGTGCTGCACTTCTCAGAGGCGGATTATACGTCCCGCTGCCTCATGAAGTGAAGGAGGTTTTCCTTCTATAAAAGAGCTGTGGGCAGCAGATACCGTGAGGTCCCGGACATGAATTCATAGATCAAGGCAGACTGGTTTACTCCTGTTTTGCCAATCCGGTGCTTAAACAAATAGCTCTACACCCCTGGCCGACATGTCCTTAAAATGAAGTCCGAGTTTGAAATATATCTCAAATAATGTATGCACTGCCATTTCCCCACATTAACATAACAGTCTGCAATCAAACTGTTGTCTCCTGTGCGCTCCTCTTCCTACTTGGCGCACCGGTAACTTTCTCGTGCGCACAAGAGGCTGAGACCTTAGGCTGAGCCGCCGAATCCCTCGGAACATCATAAAAGCCATTTTCAACGGTTTTCTGGTGAAAGTTTAACTAGGCTACTGGATGAAATAATATGACTGGTGCGAAAATTATAAAATATTTTTATATATTTATAATTCTGCAAATATTACGATAAACTCACAGCTATTTCGCGGCCCGGCAGTAACACCTGGGGTGACCGGGGGTTGGAAACCCCTGCTTTAAACTTTTATGTATCTACGTTATTTTTGAATAACCACCAAACCTTTCTGCTGGATTCGAGGCAACTTTTATTTACTTTGCATCAAGCTGCCTTTGCATACTTGTTTTGAACTATTTCTGCCATAGGAGACCCAAACCTCCTTTCATGCTGTGGATTTAGTTTTTGTTGGGCATTTAAAAAATATTAATGCATTTGGTGTGTTCATTTCTCTGTTTGATTACAGACGGGAACAAACACGTCTGGAGCATCTGCAGCAAGAGCAAAAGCTAATCGAAGAGAGGAATAAGCGCAAGAAAGCTCTGCTGACAAAAACTATTGCTGAGAAGTAAGTCTGGATATCTTGTGGCACTGTAGTGTGCAACCTGTTTTCATGAAAGTAAGCCCAACATTAAGGCCAAATTAAGAAATATAAGAGTTTTGTATCTTCCACAGGTCCAAACAGACTCAGGCAGAGTCTGTGAAGCTGAAGAGGATCCAGAAGGAGCTCCAGGCCCTCGATGACATGGTGTCCAATGATATCGGCATCCTAAGAAGCCGGATAGAAAAGGCCAGCTGGGAGTTCTCCGGTGCCAGGTAGAGAGAGACATCTTGTGATAATAACCAACTCTAGAAACTAAGCTAAGGTTGTGCACATGACAACAGCTACAGACGCAGGATCAGGAATCCAAATCAGAAAAATCCCCCAAATCTTCCCTGGCAGTAAGCTCCTATAGAGTCGTGAAGGAATGAGTCATAACACCTCGAATTGAGTTGGCATATGTCGGTAAGATGCCTGAAATAAGTTCTGTAGTTAATACAAGATCAATAGATTTTCACATGTTCTATGACATACAATGCGTCAGTAAATACCCCAATCATGAATGTCCAAAGCTTCTATGTAGGATCATAACAGTGATAACTGCTTACAATTGACCAAATGAGACTACTAAACGTCATCACAATGAACACTAGTCCGCCTTTAGTTTAGCAGCGGTGACGCAAAATGACATGAGTGATGGAGTTTGTTTATAGCCTCATGTTAGCATTTTTTTTCCTGCTGATTGCATTTAGGTTTAAAAAAAGAAGGCAGTGGTGTTAATATGTGGAGATTATCCTGCTGAAGAAAACATGCAAGTATCATAAATGTTCTGCCATTCTGCCACGGATGTTATTTTTTTATAATTTTCTGAAATCTCTACTTTACTAATTTACTGAAATGGCCCTTGCAATGGTAACTACAAACATATATAGTCACTGCAACACTTCATACAAGCCCTTATTTAAGTGTTAGAGAGATTTAGTCCCCGTTTACACGAGGACGAAGCGGGTTGTATACGCATAGTTTCTCTTGCATATAGCCCTTTCGTTTACACGAGGTCGTAACAAAACGATAGAAACGGACCCCGCAAAAAATAATGTGTCCCAAGGTGGATAGATCTGCAAACGGAACACTCTGGGGAGGCAAACGGCTCCGTGTGTACGCCTCTATACGATCATTTTCTGATAACGATGAAATAGCCTCGTCTCCCTCTCCCCACGTCTCCTGCTCAGAGATCAGCTGCTGGGCTGTCAGAAGAGGGGGAGGAAAAGAGAGGCTCCGTTTATTATTCTTATATTATTATATAGAGTCGTTTTTTTTTAAAGCTCAATAAATATCAAAGAAGACCTCTGACCGGCACTTTTCTAATTTTGTCCAGAAGATTTAAACTTTAACGGACATGTTGACCGGCGGAAAAAAAATGTTAACGGAAACTCTGCCGCACGGTTCCCTCGTCCCTTGGAAGAAGCGGAGAGGTGGGTGTTTTTCATCTGCTGGTGGACTACTGGTGAGATTTATAGTAGGAGCACACGCCGTCCACCGCGGAGAATAAACAGAATGGCAACCATGCTCCGGGGTCTTCTTCGCTGCTGTTGGTGTATTTTGTGGCGGCAGCAGCGCCACTTACAGGCCCGGCATATGTACTACAGCGTTTCCAGCTGTCTCGTGTGAACGGACACGTTAAATGAATCGAATGAGTGTGAACGGAAGACTTTTTTGAAAAGGCATACGGTGAATAAACGTTCCCGTGTAAATGGGGTCTTAGAAACAGGCATCTATCAAACTTCTTCAGTGTTTCAATTTGAGCCAAGAAAAGGGGGCAGCTCTATATGTAAAGTACTTACAATCCCAATAGCCCATTCACACTGTGATAGTGGCGCTCTTGCAGAATCATTGCATGTTAATTTGATGAGTCTCATAAAATGTTACCTTCTTTTTGTGGATGTCAAACGTTGGGGCAAATGGCTGGATTAATGTAGCACAGTATGGAGAATAAAATGCAGACAGACACATCATCAACTCACAATATTAATCTGCTGTCATATTTAAAAACATGTTTAAATGTGCTCAAAACCTCAGATTCAAAACAACCGGCCCTGAATGCAACAAACTGTGTGTATTCTGCATGATTTGAGGTTGTACTCTGATTGCTTGGGAGCTGCTGCAACATTTTGAAGCAAGCTGTCTTTAGTCTGTAACGCTCTAAATCAATTGGTTCACATGTCTGTTATGACCTGGCTCAAAAGGCCACAACAAAGTGGGAGGTACACCATATAAATGGTTAATAAAAATATGTTTATTTAAGCAAAGTAAGCATGAGGTGTGGACGTCAGTATCAGTAGTG
>NW_011352334.1:85372-95811 GCF_000735185.1 Notothenia coriiceps
CAGACTTATGGAGCATTGTTTTATTATCACTGTTCTAGTAAAGTGATGGTTTGTTTTTTTGAAAGGAATGCTCACGTTCATATTGATGTATTTGAATAAAGGTTAACTTGGCCCATTACGTGACTATTTGTGTTTGGGGGGCCCGACTTTCTTTTTTCTCCAAAGGGGGGGCCTGACAGAAAAAGTTTGAGAACCACTGATTTAAGCAAACAATTCAAATTAACCTAATTAATTAAAGTGCAAAGTAAGTAAAGCATGAGGTGTGGACGTCAGTGGTATCCGTAGTGTAAATGCAGGGTGAGGGTTGCATGGACATGTATGTGTGAGGGTGTTGAGGTGCACAAAGTAAAGCAACTCAAGTAACTCATAGCATACTCAACAGAACCGGGTGCCTGTAGGACAAAAGCAGAGAGAAGACAGAGAGGAGCAGAGAGACTTTAAGGAGCTGCAGGGCACCAGAACCAGGTGCCCTGAGTTACTGCAATCAAGGCTGGACACAGCACAGCCACACCCTCTCCAGATGAACCCACAAGGGCATCACATGTCTCATAGTGACACCTAGGACCAGTGTTTTGGATACATAATCAAAGCTTTCACTGTGTTTCTCTCACTATTCTGAACGCTCCTCAAGGACAGACCAGCATCACAGACTGTAGGCTTAAGTAGTCGTAAAGAGAGCTGACACCCTGCCACTGTTGAATTTAATTTGCAAACTTTTATTGAGGAAGCGACAACTCTACTTATTAAGTTTACTTCAACATGATGAAACTTTTAGGGTTTGCTAAAACACACTTCAACATGTGGACAGATGAGATGTCATTCAACTGCCACCAAGTTCTCAGGATTTGTTTTCTTCAAAACACCATATTTTACAGAGATTTGAATTTGAAAAATTAGCATATAATAAATTGGACTTCCACTGTTAATGCTGCCCCCTGCAGATGGATTCCAGTATTCCTGTATTCTTCCAACGATTGTTATCCACATGTTCTCAAACACTGAAAAACAGCAGACTGATCCGATGATCTCGAGAGCCAACACACAGAGACTAATGAAACAGGATTAGAACTAAAACCCTGAATAAAAAGCTAAATGTAACCAACATAATTAGTTATTTATTTTACTCTTGATCAGTGTGGCCTAAAAACTTTCGCTGCAGTCACAGAATGTGTAAAGTGTGATTCAAATATTGTTTGTTTTTTCTTCCAGCAATTACCCAGAGCCGCTTTGTTTGACCTTGTAGCTGTGATTTCCTCATTCAGTCTCTTGTGTAGCCAAATTAGCTCAAAGTCATGAAACGCTCTTCATTACGGGTGTTTGTATAATGGGAAGAGGACCTGACCTTCACACGGTCATCTCACTGGACTGTGTTATGATTATGTTGATACAATCAATTGTGTAGATTTCGCTGAGGCACAACATAAACCCCCCCTCCGAGGAGAAATGTTTGACATCATCTGTTTAGTTACTGCAGCGTGTCCATGTGACGTCCTGTTTCTCGCAATTAAATTGTTTCTGCATTCAGAGATCGTTGGAGGAATTATGGGGTTTGTGCCAATACAATACCAGAGACTCAAAACTATAAAGATCTTCTCTACATAACATATTTTGACATTTCATAAAACAAAAGGCTCTCAAATGTTAGAATTGGAAAATTTTGGATCTGATCAGTCCAACTAGGTTGCTTAACACATCAATACAAACATTCAATCTTATACTTCAAAGAATATTGTTTGAAGCTGATGAGCTGTTTCTACAATAAACTGTCCAAAATGTAAATATATATTCAATGTGAAAAGGGATCTAAAACAGAAGAAAGAAATCGGACAAGAAGCTGGAACCAAAGTATACTAAACATTTTGTTTCATGTTCAAACTAATCGGTTAAATGATCATATCAGCACAGCACCAAATTCTCAACAAAAAAATCCCAACACTACTTAGCCATGTCCTTAATATGTTTGCTGAATATTTTCTCTCAAAAATATAGGAATCCTCGCTTTATTTCTGTCCATCTTTTACACTCACGTGGTTAAGTTTTCACATAAAGAAAGCATTAAGAGGAATATGTGACATGAGTACTGAACAACTGAAGCTCCTCTCAGGGATTGATAAAAGTCTTACATTTTACATTTTGATTCATTATATGTAAAAGATAAATATGATGGACAATGCATCATTTAAATAAAAAGTTGTGCAGCCTTGTTCTATTTAACATGTCCTTTCCATTGTCCCTCAGAAAGCGCTATGAGAAGGCGGAGGTGGAGTACGTGCAGAGCAAGCTGGACCTGCACAAGAAGACGGAGGTGAAGGAGCAGCTGACGGAGCACCTCTGCGCCATCATCCAGCAGAACGAGCTGCGCAAGGCCCACAAGCTGGAGGAGCTGATGCAGCAGCTGCACCTGCAGACCACTGAGGAAGAGCTGGAGAAGCAGAGAGAAGAGGAGAGAGGAGGCCGTGTGGAGACGCAGAAACAAGAAAACGGCTCGCTGGAGAAACAGGAGGGAACAGTGCAATCGAGTGAGGACTGTAAACCCACAGAGGAGGAGGAGGAGGAGAAGGGAGGTGACGTCCAGCAGGAGCACCACCCGATGACTGAACCACCAAAGACCGAACAAGACTGTAAAAAACTGGAAAACGGTTTTCAGAGTGAAATTGTGGCCTCTTGATGCCAAAAAGACAGAAGATAGTGGGACTATTGCACAAACTGCACTGTGGGCATTCATTTAAAACACTAATACTACCACTTTATCCACTGTATGTGGAAAGCAATGATGTATCATCCAGACCAACATTTCTCCCAAAAATGACACTTTTACGCTACTAAATATTTGTGCGAAATACGTTTTGGCTCCTCATAGGGAGGGGCTCGGGTGAATGGAACAGGGTTTCTGTCCTGCATCCATTGTCTTTATTTTATATTATTATTTTGTTTTTTACATTTTGAAAAATTAAGCACATCCTTTTTCAGTTATTCACTAAGATGACATTTTTATAGCAGCTTCACATTTTGCCATATTTATCCCATATGGGCTAAAACAGTGAATCAGCAATAACAGATACTGTAATGTGGGCAGTCTTGCACGTCCATCAAAAGGCTTTTGTTGTTGCAGATTAGCAGCGTTTTACTACGTCAAACAGCTGCTCAGGTTAATAATCATGTGATGTTTTGATCATATAGTTATGTTTTTAGTCGGCGTCTAATGGATTAGTTTGACAGAAAAATATTTGCCAATTATTTTAATGATTGTAAAAATGGCAGAAACAACTATTGCGTACCAATTATTGAGATGTCCTGCTTTTCTTTTATTTATATCATATTTATGTGAATAGTTTTGGGTTTTGGATTGACGGAACAAGACATTTAAAGACCTTTGAGGAACTGGGATAGATATTCTTCATCATTTTCTGACATTTTATTTACCAAACTAATAATCAGAAGTTGTTTACGCCTATTTCTTTCATGGCTTGTATGTAGGCAACACTTGGCGAATGTGGACATCTTTTGTCGGGTAAATGATAGAACATTTTCAAAGGGCTCTCAGTGTGTGTACCTGCAGGGCCAGACAGAATCATATTCAGCTGCTGAGTAATTTGGAGTATCTTTCAACCATTATCCTCAATCGGTTTGCTTTTTATGTCTTCCAAAGGAAAGAAATCTCTTCTTCTAAACATGTGGTTTTACATCACATGTGAATCATCTCTGTGAGCACAGGTTGTACTCCCAAGTTCTTGGTCGTTGTGGGCGACAGTGAAAGATGGGTCCCGTTTACTTCCTGGAGAGTCTCAGTTTCACGCCGATGGGAAGGAGGTATGAATCCATTTTTATTCCAAACATAAACCCTTCTGTCTCATGTGTTGTAGATGAACATGTTAGGCCGGCGCGGGCTCGTGTTTCACAAAGCTAATTCTGGTCTTGTCAGTGCAGTGGAGGAGCAGCGGGCCTCCTGAAGGGTAAGATGATATCTGCTAATGTATGTACAGATGCTTTCAGCTGCATGGGATTATGCAGTTTACTTTCTCTGGCTGCACAATGTGTCGAAAATAATATATATGATAATAATCTGATGTTAAACTTCAAATATGTGGGCCTGAGCGCCTGATTGTAAGCATCTAAAGTGATTTAAATGGGGTAAATATTTAAAAAAGGTGATATTTTACTAAAATAAATTCTTTAAAAAAGTGTGTTTTTCTTGTATTTTGTGCTCATTTTAGATAATGACTTATCAGGACTGAAGCTCCTGGAATGAATTTAACACAGGGAGCACTTTGGGACTCTCATCGCTTTTGCAAGTGGTTTTTGAAAGTGCAGTAAGTGTTTCTGTAAAGCGCTTTGAGATTTTACAGCGCTCCGGTCACATCTGGCCGTCTGAAGGGAGAGGCAGTAAAAGCAGCCTTTTTAATTAGTCGGGAGGTAGAAGCTCGGAGAGGGAGAGTGACCACCGTCCTGTCTGTCCCAGCCCCAAGGTCAACGTTTGAAGTCCCCCGCAGCAGATTTAGGATCAGGTTCGGCCAAATTATAATCAGATAAATAGGACTGAATTATGTCATACCAAAACACATTGTTGGAATGTAATGAAATAGATTTACTTGGTCAATTTTGAGTTACTTAAGTGTTTCCTACACATCTTCTCCACTAGATTTACTTGCAGATTTAAACTCTTCTCAATAATGATGATGCTTTAATGTCCTGATGCTAGCAGCAATACATCCTTACCAAGAGATTGAAGTCCTCAATTTAAGCTACTTGTTTTAAACATTGTTTCTCTTAATTTTTTTCATGAAAAGCAAGTTATAGTCTTTTCATTACTTCATAAAGTTGGATTCCATCAGTAATACACATTTTAAAATGCCTCTTGATGCATCAATAATAATAATTTAAAAAAAAGAGAGAATAGAAATCATAAAGCGAAACAAAGAATAAAAACGTCTTATGCACAATGGCCCTTTTCAGATTGTTAACTGCTCTGCTGTTGAACATTTTGATGTATGTGTTTAATTAGTAGATGTAGAAAAGCAACACAATTGAAGCTTCTTTACATTTTCACATGATCCTATACCCACTGCTTCGTTTTAAAATGGGAATAATGATAATTGTCAGAACTCCTTTGAGGGGGGCCCCTTGAAAAGAAAGTGTGCTCTGGATTATGACAAGAGAAAAATGAGAAAATACAGGCTGCTGAGATTAGGGCATCCAGCCGGGCTCCAAACTGCAGAAATGGGTTATAGAAATACATTTCCATTGGGGAGAAGTGTGTTTCTGTGCGTGTGTGTGTGTTGGGCCGGACTTCAGAGAGCGGAGGGTTTATAAAGTAAAGTGTGATTTATGTGGCGCTGGCGTCCCCCGACAGGTCGAGAGAGACTCTGAAACCCGAGAAGTTCTAGAGCCATAGAAAAAAAAAAACCAAATCAAGTTTTCCTGAAAACCTCAACCATCTGGAGCCTTCACCTTTATATCAACTGAACTCTGAACCCACTGTCGGTACAGCCATGAAGACACAGAAACACAGTGACAATAAATACTGTAAGGAGGCGGCCCACTATCGGAAAGTAGTCCCATGCCACTCTTTTATTTGTTATGGCAATCAACACAATCTACATTTAGCTGCTCTATTATTAACTTTCTAATTTCTACGTTTGATTTAAACCTTCACTGTTGTAGCCGAATTTAGGATACATCCCATAAAAACCCATCGATGTTGTCAATATAGATTATTTTTGCGCAATGATATGAAAATTAGACTCTTTCTAAGTAAAAATAGAGGAAGTTTAACCTAATTTGGTTTAGTGACACGGCTACTTAAATATATAATTGGAACAAATTCGATACATATGCGAATTTATGTGTATTATGAGAGGAAAACAAACTAAAATATATATCAATAATTAAGAGAAATGTGTGGTTTGGACAATATTTGTTAATTACTTCATATTTAAAATGAACCACACCTTAACCTAACGAATAAACGAACCAAACCCTCAAATAAATGAACCCACTAATGAACTGATTGTGTATTTTGGTTAAATGTTTGCGGTGTTAAACGTTTTTTTTTTCGCGGGCTTTGGGGTTTTGTAATAATGAGAGAGAGTTCGGCTGAATTAATTTCACACGGCCTTGCTGTGTAAACCCTCCGTGTTATTTTAATCAGGAGCAGATTGGCTGTTTTATGTCGGGACGCCACAGACCGTTTACAGTTTCAGCAGGGCAGCGCGAGCCGCCTGCAACAATGGAAACAACAGCAGAACAAAACGTGTCGTAAAATATAAAGAGGGGACACAGATAGCTCGTATAAGTAGAGCTACGTTTACTCACAATTAAACGCAATTACTGGCGGTGTAGTATTTATATATTTTTTGCTAGGCTACACCACATTTATCTGACAGCTGGAGTTCATTTGCAGATCATATCATAAAACAAAGCAGTTTTTTCAACAAAAAAACTTTTTCTGGATTATTTCAGCTCGATCCCATAGATGCATTGATCTCTGGCATAATGTGGAGAGTTGTATTTCTGTCAGGCCAGAGGAGCACGTGATCCGTCAGCCTAATTGGATGCGCGGGAATAGATGGAAGATAAAGGTTGTTTTTAAGCGCAGGTAAAATATCAATTATTTTACGGGTTTTTACCTTAATTTTGGGGATTTATTGAAATACAAATTCGTCAATTATTTTGCAATTATAAAATCTAATTTAACAAGGCACTAAGTGGAATTAAATTAAGAACCTTTACCTTTAACCTTTTTTCGTTGAAAATGTCAGAATCGGAATCTGCTTCATTACCGCATAGATTTAGACATACTGAATTTCTTCTATATATTAAAGATAATTCAGGGTAGGTTAAGGTAGCCGGCAAGATAAGGATAATGGAGGAGGGACATTTACAACAGTGTCATAAATAAATAAAAAATAATTAACAAAACTAGTCTATACATTACCTTACCAATATTACCCAAGTGACATAGCAGACTTAGGTAAAAGTAGCATACAATATATAAAAAAACACCCATTACAAGTCATAGTTCTGCATCCAAAGCATACTTAGTAAAATCAGCAAAAATGTACATTTAAAGATGAAAAGTAAACATGCATTATGCACAATAGACACACATTTCCCGTTTTTTTTCATTCCTGTGTACTTCATATTTGAATATACTTTATATAGGCCTATAGTTCAAAGTAAAAGAATCTAATGAACATAAACAACTAATCACATGTTCTGTGTGTAAAATCTGTAAATCTTACTACAAATGTGATAGTTTCCCTCTAAAAGGGGAGGACATTTAAGTATTAAGTAGCATAAAAGAAACACTCAAGAAGAAGTGGCCCCCGCATACCCAAGTGCCTACTTTGATTAGGCCTTAATGAACTTAGTAATATTCCACCACTAGGCATGCAAATCTAAACATAACTGTAAATTGGTGTTATTATTTCAGTTAATGTTACTTTTGTATTCTTCTTTTTTTCTTTTCATTACCCTATATTCTTGAAATGTAATATGTGTGAACGCAGGATGGTTAAAGGGATTATCTCTTTTTTTGCAATTCCAATGATTGTTAATTTCATGATATAAATTGTTTTGTTTGTTCAGGTTTGTTGTGTTTATGTGTGGATCCGAGGTAGAATAGCCAATCCTCATAGTACTAATGGGGATCCTTATAAAGACATACAAATATCCTTTTTATGATGTGAAAAATAAGGGATGTGAGTACTTCCTGCGTGTTTAACAAAACCAGCCAGCTAACATTTGTTCTGCTGCATTGTTATGTGACCCAGCTCCAGCGCCTCTGGATCTGTAATCAGCTCAGAGTGTGTGAGTGGGATCTGCTGAGAGGAGTCCCGGTGCAGCTCTGCAATCAGCCAGCAGCCAGGGGAGCGTGTCTGCAACATGTGCTCCTGCACAGGATGTGGAGAGTCAACAAGGAGGCCATTTACTCCCAATTAGGGAAATAAAACAGGACAGGGGCCAAAGCGCTGCTCCAATCAGCACCAGGGTTCAGTGGACAGCGGCGGCGGCAGGGTGGCGACATCCTCACCTTCATCACCTTCAACATCATCGTCCTCCTCAGCCCGGGGCCAGACCTGCACTGAGGGACTGAGTTGATGCAGGACCAGCTGAGAAAGGAAGCACATTAACACCGTGAAGGTATGTTATTTCACTTTGATTGACAGGTCTGGTATGGGAAGTTTTTTAATCCAAATTATTACAGTGTACACACACCCAACCCTAAACCACACACACAAGTAAAAGTAATCTAGTGCATTTAAAACATAACCTGAAGAGAAGCATTAGCATAATGTTATATAAGAGAATCGACACTGAGTTTAAAAGCATGTAAGCCACATTTTAATTATTGCATACTTAATTTAACAAATTTATATGGTGCTTTACTCTATTTCTGCTACTTTAAAAGTCACACAAACAACTATGAAACATCAATATGTTTGCATTCCTGTTTTATCTAAAGCCATTCACTGTTTTTGTAAGGGTTACTTGTTAAATAGTGAGGTTAAATGTTACTGTTTATGAATATTTTACTATGGTATTTTGAGAGATTAGCAACAATTATTTATATTGGTCAATAATAAGTATCTGCAATCCTTGATTCGTCCCACAGCGGGAAAATTTAGGCTACAGTGTTTCAGCCAGAAGCCAGTACAGACAAAATGCAAACATATTTAGTAGAGTACAGGGGTAACATTAAATAAAGAGGAAAACACACCTTAAAGAAAAAGAAAACACATGGAACGAAATGTGTTCCAAAAGACATGGAACAAAAAATAATATCATTATAAAGCAGTATTTAAAAATTAAGTGAACATATAAAAAGCAATGGTAGCTCAGATAGCAGCCAGTGACAACTTTAACAGTGTGTAAAAGTGTATATTGCTCATAGCACAGTCATCTCAACAATGGTATCAAGTACTAAAAGCATTAATAAAGTAGTATTACATCAATACTATACATTATATATTGCACACAGAGTTGCTATAGTCAGTTTTGTGCGATGACCCACCATGAGCCGTAGTCTGACTGCTGCAGGAAGTCATTCCTGTTGATGAATTGCTTTTAAAAATAGGCTTTAAAAATTGTCAGATATTCTATATAATGTTACATTTGTTCTGCTTTTAGTTTGAATAATCTATTGCTTGCTACATGTTCTTTATATTATAGCATTTAAACGTTATGACCGCCACCAACCAGCCCTATAGATAAGAAAACACCTATATTTATAATACATTTTCCGCACATTATACATATTTATTTATAGCTGACACCTTGACTTTTCATTTTATTCTTGTTGGAATATTATAACATGAGTAATGCATGACAAATACCCCCCACATCCTTGTGAAATGTCGTATAAGTAGGCCTGTAATTGCTTTTTTCAATCATCCGGATTTCACTCACTGCAATGCAATAACCCTAATCCTACACGCTGCATGCAGACACTGTGTATTCACCTGCCTGCTGAATTCACCTCATTAAGATTTACGCCGGCCCCCGAGGGTCAGCAGGTTTCTGTGGGTTCACCGTTCAGTTACCACCCACGGTGTCCCGAGCCGGACCAGACTAACCCCTGGTACGGACCCTCATTATCCCAGTTCAGCCTCTCAGCCCTGACATGAGTTAAAGTGTGCAGTTTCATGACTCTGTGTGATCATTTCAAACTCAGGAAACCAATTTAATGAAGCTCTGCATTCATTTATGATCATCCACTTTTCTGGCAATGTTGATACTGTATCAGAAGATTTATGTGACACACTCTATCGTAGTGAAATATGAGCCCAGGGCCCGCCTGTCAGACTCGTACTGTGTGTCTGAGTGAGGCTGTGTCAGTGATGAAACACTTGGAGACTTGGATGAAGTGTTGCTTCAGATTTAGGGATTAAATACACTCTTACTTTGTGTTGCGAAAGAAAATGACAGAAAAGAGGTTGTCAAAGTTTGACTGCAGACAAAAATTCCCAGGACGCAAAGTGACACTCACATGGTTCAATTTGGGTGAACACAAAAGGTGCTAATATTCTGTTGTTGTCATCGAACATGGGCCCATTTCATTCTTCACAATATGAATTAACTATGGGTTGAATCTAGGGATGCACCGAATATTCGGCCACCGAAAATTATCGGCCGAAAATGGTTAAAAAGGCCATTTCGGCTTTCGGCCGAAAGGGTTTTAGCACCGAAAAAATATCACCGAATGTCAGAGAACAGGGTTACGTTGATCATACTCCGCATATTTGTCCGGGTGATTTGATTTCAAGTGGTGGAGTAATCCCGAAGTGGTGAAAGTCTTTGCAGTTACACCCCCTCGAGAAATGTCAACTGAACACGTTTTACAAATCGCAATCCGCGCCTCTCTCTCTGATAGTTTGAAATATCTCCAAGCGGCAGACATGTTGGCTGTGAGCCAGCCGCGAGCATGGTCGCGCGCCGTG